>NC_045958.1:102413170-102630248 GCF_010909765.2 Amblyraja radiata | reverse complement strand
GCCCGACGACCAGCACCGGCATGGCCACGCTAGCAGCCATGTTAACAGAGCACAAGGTATCGCTACTGGCAGAATTCAACGCAGCGTTCACCAAATTGGAGACGAAGCTGGACAATATCCAGACCACAATTTTAGATCACCAACACCGTCTTTCGTCATTAGAGTATTTTGCCGATACCACCAGCCAAGACATACGAGCTAT
The DNA here is from genome assembly GCF_010909765.2 of Amblyraja radiata. Lineage (NCBI taxonomy): Eukaryota > Metazoa > Chordata > Chondrichthyes > Rajiformes > Rajidae > Amblyraja > Amblyraja radiata. The sequence goes on along the minus strand of NC_045958.1, from coordinate 102,630,046 downwards.
AGCGACAATGCTAACTACGGTGACCGAAGAGAATGCCAAGCTAAAGTCTAAGCTTATCGGCCTGGAAGGCAGGAGTCGCCGAAATAACATAAGGATAGTCGGTCTCCCCGAGAACATCGAAGGCCCCCAAACAACAGCTTTTTTCTCTCAACTCCTGCTCGAGACTCTTGGCGAACACACACTGGAATCAGCCCCGGAGCTAGACCGAGCCCACCGTACGCTAACAGCCAAGCCAAGCCCTGGTGAGAAACCCAGAGCAGTTATGATCTGCTTCCATAGATACCAGACCCGCGAGTTGGTGGTGCGTGAGGCTCGGAGGCAGAGGGGTAAGCTGAAGTACAACGATATCCCGATCCACATTTTCGAAGACTACTGTCCCGAGATAGTTGAACAACGCTCCGCATACCGAGACGTTATGAAGGAGCTGTACAACCTGGGTCTCAAACCCTCCCTTCATTATCCAGCCAAGCTGTTCATCATGGCCGGGGAAGGAAAGAGGCGACGACTAACATCTCCTGAGGACGCTCAGGATTTCATCTCATCTTACCGTCGACGCAGACCGGGACCCACAGACGACTGACTTCGCTCGGTACGTCTATATCCGAGTGGCACAGGGGTCCGGTTAAACTACGGTTACACTATGGACTAACTTTAGCTTGACTGCTCTTAGCAACTAGCCATTGCTAGCGCTCGGCCTTGCTGATCATACTAGACCACTGTCTTGAAATGTATGAGGCTGGTAAGAAATCACCACGATTCGTGACTATCTCATACCAACTTTTCCTTATAATGTCTATGTGTAATCATACTTGAAAGGTTCTTCACATGCACATGCTATAACATTGGGCTTAAGGGACCCACTTTGTGGTTCGTGATCTGGTCTCTGCCTTCTTGTTTTTAGCAGCTGGCTGCTAACGCTGCCAGCATTCGGCTAGTTTGTTTACACTAGTCTTCCTAGTGGACTGTCTGGGGCTGATAAGAGCTCATTACAGCCAAGGCTGTGTTATATCTGCTCCTACAGCGTTTTTGTTTAACAATACTTAATTGATGTTATTTTGCCCTGCGCTTTAATCCAAGAGCCCAGTTTGCAACTTGCTAACTTCTCTAACGCTAACTCTTTCTTTATACCTTGTCGATTTTAAGATATACTATGTAATACCAAAGGAAGCTATTCTTGCTCCACATACGTTGGCTTGCTTATTCAGTATCACCATTTTGTTAATTTGCTTTGTCTTATTATTACTATCATCATTACTACCATTACCATTAGTGTTAGCAATGACATTGGCAGTGCAACTATTATGGCAATTATTTCAACTTTGTATTTATTTATGTTTATTTTACTTTATTTCTACTTTCTATTTTTCAAATTATTATTATCAGTGTTATTATTATTATTACTACACTCATTTCATTTTATGTTACTTTACTGACATTGAGCGATGTTGTTGCTTTGGGAGGTGGAAATATTGGGAGTTAAGATCGGATATCTGCATGCGGATGCGAGGACAACGCACCTTGGTGCAATGGGCACTCAAGGTTCAGTTGTGACATGGGGGATCTCAGGTCCGGGGACTCAGGTTTGAAAGATGGTTAAGCGATATGTGTCCCACTAGTTTGTTGTGTGTATACGTGTGTATGTATCTTTTTTTAATGTTTTTTTATCACTCCTCCCCCCCCCCCCCCCCCCCCCCCCCCCACATCCCCACTCTCGGCAGCTGGTTTCGATGCGCTCTTCCGTTTCGACTTGCAGTACTACAGCGCTCTGCCCTCTCGCTTGGATATAGCTAAGTATGGCCAACACAAACGACACTCTTAGATTTGTCTCATGGAACGTGAGGGGGATGGGAAATCCTACCAAGACTGACAGGATCTTGGCCCACTTGCAACAGCTCAAAGGCGATTTATTTTTTATTCAAGAGACCCACCTTCGCAACAGAGAGGTAACACGGCTTAAGAGAGGTTGGATTAGCCACTTATTTCACTCGAAATTTAATGATAGGGCTAGGGGTACTGCTATCCTGATTCGTAAGAACGTTATGTTCGAACCACAGAAAACTGTGGAGGAACCTGCTGGCCGCTTTGTCATGGTGTCTGGCAAACTGCAAGACACACCTGTCATATTGGCCAGCATTTACGGTCCCAACTGGGATGACAGCTCATTTGTAATCAAATTGTTTACATCTCTCCCAAATATTGAAAATCACCACGTCATTGTGGGTGGAGATTTTAATCTGGTCCAAGACCCTATACTGGACAGATCTTCGAACAAAGCCTCTACTTTAACTAAATCAGGTAAGACTCTGCATGCTTTCGCCAAACAACTTGGGCTCATAGACCCATGGAGATTTACATTCCCCACGACTAAATTATTTTCATTTTTTTCCCACGTGCACCGTACCTATACCCGTATAGACTTCTTTCTCTTAGATAACAGACTGCTCTCCAAAATCAAATCCAGCGAGTATCATACCATCGTAATATCATATCACGCTGCAACCTCCCTCGATCTCCACTTTCGTAAACGAACTAACCCCTTTAAACAGTGGAGGTTCAACTCCTCATTATTAGCAGAGGCTCACTACATGCAATTCTTGCACTCCCAAATCACCTTATATTTTGAGCTGAATGACTCGCTGGACATAGAAAGAGGTATACTCTGGGAAGCTTCAAAGGCCTATATTAGGGGCCAACTTATCTCTTTTGTCTCCAACCTGAAAAGAACCGAGACGTCCCAAACGGCAGACCTGTTACAAAAAATTAAGGACATTGATGACAAATGTGTATCTGACCCAGACCCCAACCTTTATAGAGAACGCCTTAGGTTACAAACAGACTTTGACCTCACGTCTACTAATAAAGCCAAGCTACGACTGCTTAAATCTAGGCAACACTTTTCTGAATCTGGGGATAAAGCTGGGAAACTCTTGGCCCATCAGGCCAGAACCGAGGCGACTTCACGGCTAATTCCAGCCATTAGATCCAGCTTAGGGGAGATTCATACAGATCCTCTTAGAATTAATGAAGCATTTGCTAAATTCTACGCTGAACTATACGTTTCCGATTGTCCTCCCACTGCAGATGACATGCTCAGTAGTATGACGTTTCCCCCGTTTGACGATGAAGCCACGAGAGACTTGGGTGGTCCCTTAACTGTTGCTGAGGTCCAAGCAGCCATCACATCGCTGCCAAGCGGAAAGTCATCCGGCCCTGACGGCTTCACTGTAGAATATTACAAAGCTTTCTCTGGTCTCCTCGCACCAGTCCTGAGAGATATGTACAATGAGGGGTTTTTACATCGTCGCCTACCGCCCACCTTGTCGTGGGCTACTATCTCCCTAATTATTATAAAGGAGAAAGATCCCCTGCTTTGTAGTAGCTATAGACCAAATTCACTCCTGAATGTGGACCTCAAAATCCTCTCTAAAGCCCTTGCGTTCCGTCTTCAACGAGTGAGGCCCTCTATTATCTCGTTAGACCAAACAGGGTTCAAACCAGGACGACCGTCTTCCCACAATACTAGGCGTCTCCATAACATCATCCATTCACCGAGTAGTGAGACCCCGGAGATAGTGGTCTCCCTCGACGCTAAAAAAGCTTTCGACAGGGTCGAGTGGAGGTACCTATATGAGGCGATGGACAGAATTGGCCTCTGTGACAGTTTTATTCTGTGGGTCAGTCTATTATACTCGTCCCCGGTGGCCTCAGTACAAACAAACGGCACACTGTCGCCCCACTTCCCCCTTCAGAGAGGTGCCAGACAGGTTTGCCCGTTATCACCATTTGCTGTCGCGATAGAACCCTTGGCGGTCTGGTTACGCTCATAGAAGGGCTTTAAAGGTATTACACGTTTCGACACAACTCATAAAGTCTCATTGTATGCGGATGACCTGCTCCTGTACATCTCGAACCCAGTCAGCTCTCTTCCTGTGATTACGAATATTTTAGAACGGTTTGGTGCGTATTCTGGTTATAAACTTAACTACCAAAAGAGTGAGCTATTACCGATTAACTCATTGGCTAAGCAGCTCCCTCGCTCTTTAACCTCATTCAAATGGGCAGAGGGCGGGTTTCGCTACCTCGGCGTCTTTATCATAACACCCTTATCTGATATGTTCCGCACAAACCTTCTGCCTCTGGTTGAGAAAGCTGAAAGAAATTTTGACCACTGGTCAGTTTTACCGCTATCCTTCGTGGGCCGGATAAATCTGGTCAAGATGGTCGTCCTACCCAAATTCCTGTATCTTTTCCAGCACGTCCCTATACTTATCACTAAATCTTTTGTTGATAAATTAGAAAGGACAATATCTAAATGTTTATGGGGTAGCATCCGAAAGGCGATACTGCAGTCTCCTAAGAGTGACGGCGGTTTGGCACTTCCTAACTCTAGGCGATACTATTGGGCAGCTAACTTGCAAAAACTCCTGTATTGGATGAATTATGATTGCGACCACCCACCGACCTGGGTACACATGGAAAAGGCGAGTTCACATCTCCCGTTGCGGTCTGTCCTATGCTCCCAACTCCCCCTTCCTATAACATCTGTGGGTGCAGGCCCAATTGCGTCCCTCTCGCTCAAGATATGGAGTCAACTCAGGAAAAACTTCGGTTTACAAGGCCCTTCCATCTTGACCCCACTGCTTAAAAACCACATCTTTAAACCTTCAAGTACAGACCACGCATTCAACACCTGGCATAGCAACGTTATCAGTAGTATCAAAAACCTATACAAGGATGGCATATTTTCGTCTTTTGCGGAGCTCTCGTCCAACTATAGCCTCCCAAACTCCCACCTTTTTCGTTTTTTCCAGATTAGGGATTTTGTGAAGAAGACATTCCCCCATTTCCCAAATCGCCCCGTTGAAACCCTGACCGATACCATTTTAGCTCTAGATCCCAACCGGAAGAAATGCATCTCTGTTTTGTATAACTTGTTAGGGTCGGTTATATTGAAGCCTCATTCCTCATTAAAAGCTGCGTGGGAGGGTGAGCTGAATACGATACTAACAGACCAGCAATGGGACTCTGCCTTGGATTTGATCCATCCTTCCTCCATATGTGCCCGTCATGGCCTAATCCAATGCAAAGTCCTTCACAAAGTCCACTACACAATGCAAGATTATCTAGAATTTACCCCGCTGTTAGGGACACCTGCAACAGATGTAATCAATCTCCTGCCAACCATAGCCATATGTTTGGTCTTGCCCTAAGCTGGCAGCCTTTTGGAGGAGTGCTTTCGACTTGATAAGTAGAGCCTACGGCCAGACTATTCCTCCAAACCCACTGTCAGCCATTTTCGGTACCCCTCCCAACACCAACCTCTCTGTTGCGGTGAAACGGGTCCTAGCTTTTGCAACCTTGTTAGCCCGGAGACTGATCTTGCTTAACTGGAGGCTCATCTGTCCCCCGACACACGCCCGCTGGATTAAGGAGGTGCTTTATAATTTAAAACTTGAAAAACTTAGGTTCTCTCTCAAAGGCTCACCAAGACATTCCTAGATACATGGAACCCTTTCTTGGAACTTGTTAACTCTCTCAACTTGTCCCCGGACTCGGAAGAGGACTGAGTGCTCTCCACCATTGTTCTGCTCTACTGCAGCTGCTCTCCCCTTAACCTCCCACCCTCCCCACACTTATTTATTTAATTACTTACTTATTTACTGTTATTAGTGACCCTTGTCTTTTTTTTCTTTTTTTCTTAAATATTTATTTATTTATTTATTTATTTTCGTACTTTTTGTTTCGTTTATCTTACCATATTTGTGTGCATGTGTATGTATGTGAGTGTTGTTTGTCCCCGTTTGGTTCCGACCTGATTCGGGTGGGTTGAAGGTGGGTAAGGGTAAGGGCTTTGAGGGTCGCTTGCATACTGTTGCACAATTATGCCTTGACTGTCACTGTCTTTTATCATTGTATGTATGCAAATTGCTGTGAAATTCAAATAAAAAGATTTAAATCAAAAACACATTTTTATAGCGTTGATTCTGCCTATTAAGGACAACGGCAATGTTTTCCAGAATTTAATCTGCGCATTCAATTTAGTTAATAACGGCTCCAGAGAGAAAGAAATCCCAACCAATCCAATCTGTCACAATTGAAACTCTCCAGTCCGGACAAAATCCTTATTGATTAAATGCTGCCGCTCCCCAGCCTAATGATATCCTTCCCTAGATATTGTGACCTGGACAATGTTGTACACACCGTCTCAACATCCTCCAGTATCCGATATTAAGCGTCCCATCGCCTCAGCATCCGTTTAATTTCTCTTGATGGCACGCAGCTCCGTCGGTCCTCCGTTTGGCGTTATTTTATTCTCCACTTAAAGTCGGCTGGGAACGACTACTGTAGCAAAATAAACACACAACAAAAACTGGATGGAAAGATTATCCCATCTTTCCCACTCAGATAGACTCGCGTTGATTGCATCAACAAGATGGAGCACACAGTATAGGAAAGACTTGGATAGAGTGGACGTGGAGAGAATGTGTCCACTAGTGGGCAAGTCTAGGACTAGAGGCCATACTCAGAATTGAAAGACGAGCTTTTAGGAACGAAATGAATGAAGAGATTTGTGTAGGAAAGCACTGCAGATGCTGGTTTAATTCGAAGGTCGCCACAAAATGCTGGAGTATCTCAGCGGGACAGACATCGTCTCGAGCGAGAAAAATTAAATTACATTTCGGGTCGAGACCGTTCTTCAGACTGATGTCAGGCGAGTGGGCGGGACAAAGATAAAATGTAGTCGGAGCCAGAAGGCCTGGTTATAGAACTAGGAAGGAAGAGGAGAGGCAGAGTGGAGGCAAGGGCTATTTGAAGTTAGAGAAGTCAATGTTCATACCGCTGGGGTGTAATCTACCCGAGCGAAATATGAGATGCTGTTCCTCCAATTTGCGCTGGGCCGCACTCTGACAATGGAGGAGGCCCAGGTCAGAGTGTCAGATTGGGAATGGTAGGGAGAGTTGAAGTTCTGAGCAACCGGGAGATCAGGTAGATTAAGAGCGGAGCTGCTCAGCGAAACGATCGCCGAGTCTGCGCTTGATCTCAACGATGTAAAGAGGTTGACACCTGGTACAGAGGATACAGGTTGGATGAGGTGCTAGTGAACCTCTGTCTCACCTGGAAGGCCTATTTGCGTCATTGGATGTAGTTTAGGTGGAAGGTAAAGGGACAGGTGTTGCATCTCCTGCGGAGGAGATTTATTCGTCAGAGGTCGGTGAATCTGTGTATTTTTTGCCACAGAAGTCTCTGGAGGCCAAATCAGTTGATAATTTAAAGGCAGGGATAGATAGATTCTTGATTGCAACGGGGGTCAGAGTTTATGGGGAAATGGCAGGAGAATGGGGTTGAGAGAGAGAGAGATTGCTCAGCCATGCGTGAATGGCAGAATAGACTAGGTTGGCCGAATGGCCTATTTTTGCTAATATAACATGATCTTATGACCAATGGGCCTGTTTCTGTGCTGTGTGCCATATATCCACCATAAGGTGGTCAAAATGGCTTTTGGAACTTTGGCCATCATTTGCATAAGACGTTGGCGAGACTGCATTTGGAATATTTCGTTAAGTACTGGGCACCATGTTAAAGGAAAGATATTGTCAAGCTTGAAAGGGCTCAGAAAAGATTTCCGACGAAGTTGCCAGGACTAGAAGCTGTGGGCAACAGGAGGAGGTTGAGTTGGCTGGGTCTCTATTCGATGGAGCGCAGGAGTGGTGATCTAATAAATAATATTTCTACTTTATTTTTCAACAGTGCCTATTGGAAACACCTGGGATGAAATCGATAATGGGTGGTTGTAAAGGGATTGGGTCAGTGTCTGGGAACTGTACTTCAAGGTCTCTGTATAAACGAAAGATACACACAAATAACTGGAGTGACGTTTCGGTTCGAGACCCTTCCTCAGACTGAAGAATATTTCGACTCGAAACACCATCCATTCCTTCTATGCAGAGATGCTGCCCGTCCCGCAGAGTTACTCTAGCTTTTGTGTCTACCTTCGCTTTAAAGCAGTATCTGCAGTTCCTTCTTGCACACTCACATAAACGATTTCATCGTATCGTGCGTTGTTGACTGATATTTTTGTCCAACCTTTCTACAGCTGCAACCTCGTTGAACATATTTAAATTTAGAAATATTATTCGCAATTTTACTTTACAGTTCGTTTGTTCTGTATGTGCTCAATTGGTGCATGTGCAATGAACGACCACTCTCGTGATTGTTGTCGTATAACATCACACGGGAGCAAAATCCGTAATGAATGTCCACAAGGAGGTCATCTCAATAACTCGTTAAAGTTTTCCTTGGCTTATAAATGTTGAGCGGTTTAACCTCCCACTATAACATCTGTAAGCTTTGTACTGCGTTACCGACATCGCTTTGAAGGAGAAATGAGTCGGCTGCTACACTTGTCGGTTAAATATTATTATTACCCAATCCTGGCATCAATTGGAGTACCGGGTATGTCACTTGACGGCTGAATGTGGAATAGTCTTGACGACATTTGATTGGGAAACGGCAATGTTGAAAATAAAGGGAAAATATTGTGACAAAATATGTTAAATGCTAGGTTGCCCCGTGGAACGGGGTTTGGGGAATAAACGTAGTTTATTGTATGCTTTTAATATATTTGATCGTTTGCCGTTTACTGGAACTGGTATAGAATTATTCAAGCATTATTGCTGAGTGCAGTAACAGCCACAGTAAGCTGAGCGATAAAGGCTGCATGTGGTTATACCTCGATGCATTTTCCGCATCGATGTTTGTTTCCATCTGGTCTCCCTCTTTATGGCTTTAAATTACGTTAATTTTAACTGTGGACTATCTTCAACGACCGGCGCATCGCATGCAGGTAATCTCGATTATACACCGCCCCTGCAAACGTTGCAAACCCGGTAAGCAAATGCCCATCCGAAAGATGCACCCGATTAACACTAAATTTAGTCTTGTTATTCATACTGCACTTGCATTCAAACAGTGAATTCACAGTTAGGTGGAATGTTTATTCGTGAGCGCATTGTCAGGGATCGCATTTAACCCAAAGGAAATCTCCGTCCATGCCATTCTTTTCACAATTTTAGGAAAGAAAGCAAAATAACAATATATACCCACCCATCCCTCAACTCGAAAGGTCTTCTGTCCATATAATCACCATTGCTTCTTTCTTACTCCCCTAGTAAATCTACTGGCGATTGTGGTCCTGGCACGAGGAAAGTGCGGTCTCTCCAAATGCATCACTCGTTATCTGGTGGCTATGGCGACGGCGGACCTCACGGTGATTGTCTGCGAAGTGATTTTAAACCGGATTGCCGTTCTTTATTGGCGGAACACAATCCTGTACTGCACTCCCGTGTGCAGGTGTATTATCTTCCTGTCCGCGGCGGCCATAGACTGCTCCGTGTGGTTCACGGTCGCATTCACATTTGATAGGTATGTGGCCATCTCCAAACAGAATCCGAGATCCAGATACTGCACCGACAGAACCGCGACGGTGGTTATGGTGACCCTATGTATCTTCTTCTGTTTACAGAACGTTCCCTGGCCTTTCGCTTATAATTCTTTGTTCAAGAATTATAGTTTACCGTGGGGCTGCCGAATCCGATCGGACTTCTATTACCTGCCCGCATGGATCGCATTTTCTTGGCCTGAGCCGCTGTTGACCCCAGTGGTTCCATTCTGTTTGATTTTGCTCTTTAATGCGCACACGGCGAGACGTATTTTAATGGCCAATCGGGTCCGCAGGAGGCTCCGCGATCTCAGTCGTGGAGACCCGGAGACGCAAAGCCGTAAACGGTCAATAATTTTACTCTTTGCAATTTCCAGCAGCTTTATCCTACTCTGGGTCACAACTATATCTCATTTTGTTTTCTATCGATGTGTCATCGGAATTTGGCTGCGAGGTTTTACAAACCCATTTGCAAAATTTGAAAAAATTGGAGTTCTGCTGCAGCTGCTGAACACGTGTACAAACACACTGATTTACACCGTCACCCAGGGGAAGTTCAGAGCGCAGCTCCTTCACGCACTTCAATGGCCCGTCGCGCTAACTGGAAAGTTTGTGCAAAATAGCAAATCATTTTTAAAATGACATCAGGTAACAAGTCTTCCCGGATGTGACTTTATGGGTCTCTGGTGAAGAGGGAGCATTGAACGAAAATCTCACCTATCTTTCCAAAACATTTCAAAAAATTTCACTCCTATTCGGCTAAAACACTAATATCCCCGCACATGACGGCGTAAGGGTGTTTAGGCAGCCCCACCGCTCCCCAGACCCACCCCCTGCCCTTTAAAATGAACCCCGCCCGTTTCCCTATTACTCTACTGGTCGGGCAGTCGTCGAGAAGCTGATGTTAATTTCTACTGCAGCGGACGTCCAGTATCTCCAGTTGAAAAATTCCGCGACATCTATGATTTCATTTCAACGCAGTGGTCACCGAATCAGCCTCTAAATGCCCCAACCTCTAAGTTCAATAGTCAAGGGAGTTTTATTGTCATATGTCTCAGATAGGACAATGAAATTCTTGCTTGCTGCAGAACGACAGAATATGTGAACATAATACGGAACAGGAGATAAAAGTTGAGTGTGTTTATATACCATAGACCATATATATATTTCCCGATGCATTCAACGTCCTCAGCACTCTAAATCTTCGAAGCATCCAATTCAATATACACATTTATTGTCATTTGATCCCGTGATTAATCATGTGACTGCCCAAGTCACAAATTTACTTTATGACATTAAAGTAGTGTGCGTCTCCCATATTCCAGCTGCAACATTTAGCTAAACGGGAGTTTCATTTTATTATTGGAGCTCCCTTTCAACAGAACATGCTATTCGCATTTAGGTCGCGATGTTGCAATAGCTACCTTCAGCAGTGCTTCTTACACCCTCAACGCCTACAACGTGACGGCTCGCAAAGGAAAACAAAGGGTAAGTCGTTTATTTTACATATAATCTTGCTTCTTGGGGTGGCTTTAATCTAATTTTGCGTTGCCCATACGAACCGGCAGTATCTTTCCTGCCGATATGGGGTTCAAATTCACCGCAAATGCAACGTTCCAATCCAGAAACACGCACTCGCAAGATGATTAAATTCTCTTTTTTTTTGGACGATCATGTCATAAGAACATCTAAATCGTCTATATTTTGTGTAATTGTATAATCAATATTTTTATACTAAATATACACAACAGCTTTAGCCACATTTATTGTGCAAAAAATAATAATTTTGATTATATTCAACGTAGATGTTTCCAGATTAATTTATGGGAATTAAACATTAAATTCCTTCCATCTGGCATATGTTCATGACAGTGAGATTTAAAAAGCATGTTATATTGTCAAATCTTGTGTGAATGGGATTAGTTTGTTATTTGGATACTTAGGCTATTTAAAACAATTATCATTTTCTTAAGAAATTGAATCTACAGGACATTCTTAATGGGAAAGTAGTGGACAGAAAGGCGTGTTATGCGTGGTTTGAAGAGCAAAAACTTGTAGTTTACAATGCCAAAATTGAAAAGTTGAGGAAAAACAAGGTGTACAGAGTTGCTTATTGGTTACAATCGGAGGAGTATGCTGATGCTATTGATTATGATATGCCAATGTACCAGGTAGCAACTGACCTTCTCCATAAAGACTCGGTCTATTGCTAGAAATTCTAATTTATTTACCTATCTGGTACGGACTTACAGCATATAATACAATAATATTAAACTTCTGATCTTGAGAATATCACATGTTTTAATTTTCGTCTGGGTGTTTATTACTATTTCCGTCACAACGGTCAATTTTGTAATTAGCTACAATTAGGTAACTAACTACTAATAGGGTTTAATTTCAGGTCATCCAAGGAAGATGTTTTATATTTGTTTCAGAATGCGTCAATCTGTAATAACTGAAAATGTCATTCAGTTCTCTTAATGTTTAAGAAAGTTATGGGCTTTTGACTGTCCTCGATCACAGCTTTTGTTTTAAGTCAATTGAAAAGCAATGGGGAACAAGATGCTAATTACCGAGTATGAAAATGGGCATAACTTTTTTAATACTGAAGATATGAAAGTGGATTAGGTGTCAAACTTTACATCTTTTTATGCTATATCTCATGGGATAAATTGCAGAATTGATTTAAAAAATCTAAAATTTTGAAAAATTGCTAATTTAGAGGCGCTTTCGGATTACATTATACTAATTAACTGAGCAGCAGATAGAAGTAACGAGATTTTCTGATGTTCATACAAGCCAGCGTAGCAACATAATTTATATTTATAGAGGAAGGAGATACTGACAGTCCACGGATTCGACCGCGGTAATGTGCATAGTTACAATTGATGTGCAGAAGACCTGTCGGTTTGTATACCTAAAGGGCCCATCTCCCATGTGGAGATTGGCTCCGCTGTCTCTTTTCTGCTGAATGGATACTGTCTGGTTATATAACCCATTCTTCAAATATTTTACAATATTACACGTCAAATCTGAGAATTCAAATTCAGGAACCACATGTGGACCAGATTGACGAATCCTGACAGAGCCTCACGACATTCACATTACACCTGGAAGTAAATGACGCGTGGTGCTGTCAGGCATTGTCAGCCTTTTGCCAGTGGCACAGGGCGAGTTATCTTCCAAGAGTCAAGTGTTCATCCTCTGTTCGAAAACGGAGCAATGAAAAACGTACTCGCAGCACAGAAAGTAAACATCGTACTCTGCACAAAACATAATATAAAACAATCCCGCCCCAGCCCTTCCGCCCGCACGCCCCCCAACCCCCCAATGGGTGGTATTGTTTAATAGCCCGATGATGGTTGTTTGGAAGAAACATCTACTGAACCTTTAGCAGTTACAATGTTAATGTTCCAGATGGCAGGTGTAAAATGAGAATCTGCGTGGTGACGGTCTCTGATGATCATGGCTGTATTTTACAGACGGCTAACTGCGGTAGATCACATCAATGGTGGGAATGTCATTATCCGTGATGGATTAGATAGTGTTCACCATTTTTTCACTCTTACGCGAACACGTTTTCATACCCAGCTGCAATGAGACTGCGAACAGTAATACAGTTCGATTGTAATGTTAATGCCTGTTTCATTATCAATAGTATTTCAAATGTGCTCCACGAGATGCCGATTTACATAAAACCGTGACTTCGGGAAGGAAGCGGTCGCTTTCGCACAATATTTTCCAGATTAGTTGTTCGTTCGTTTTGACATGCTCTGCAAGGTCCCGTTAAACAGCTCGCAGAACTCATATTACATAGGAATTAAATGCCCATGAGAGACTTATATGACTTTTTCTCTTGTTATCAATTAAGCAAATGTGTAATATTTAAGCTAATGTTTATATGGTGATCAATCTTTTTATCTCAGGAAGTTGCAGACAGTTCCTTGGAAAAATGCAGTGACAGAAGGAAGCGAATGTATAGATCTTAATGGAAAGTAACGAATTTCCCCTGAATCGTTGACAACTGTTCATATCAATGTCGATTCAAATTAATTTGTTCAATGTCCCCTTTGACATTCAAGACTGGTCAGCCCAGAACCAAATATCTAAAATTGCTCTCCGAGTGTTCCTTTCACAATTGTCTTACAATGGATGGGCGTTTATCAGTGTTTTAGATTGTATTGATTGGATACATTTTAAATGCTGGTTGGCGATTAACTATTGATGTAACTCAGAAGGGAACCCGTCCCGCCACGTCCATTCGCTGTTTTAAATCCATAATAACAACTGAGAGGGCAGTGCGCCTACCGCCTGAAACATTGGCGAGTGATTCGGGGCTACCTCCTTCACACACGTAGAAATCCCGGACTTCATTAACGTCACATCTAATTTCCATTCCGCACCCAAATTCACTTGGACCATCTCCGATATCTCCCGACCGTTTCTTACTTTGACCGTCTCCATCACAGGAGATAGACTATCGACGGACATCTACTATAAACGTACTGACTCCCACACCTACCTAGACGACATTTCTTCCCACCCTGCCTCTTGCCAAGACTCTATCCCCTACACCCAATTCCTCCGTCTGTGCCGCACCTGTCCCTCACTAAGGTCTTCTCGATATCCCACAGCTCCGCTCTTGCTCCCCTTTCCCAGCCGCAACAGGGACAGTGTCCGGCAGACCTTATCTTTCGCCCCATCAGACATCGCATAAAGCACATGACCCTCCGACATTTACCGGGATCCTATCACGAGCCATATCTTCCCATCTTCAACTCAGCAGCTTTCCGCAGAGACCGCTCCCTCCGCAACTCATTGGTTTAAACGTCCTTCCGAATAACACCCTCCTCCCCTCCCCCATCCTAGGTATTTTACCTTGCAACCACGGGAGCTATAGCACCTGTCCTTACACCTCCTCCCTCGAATCCGTCCAAGGAACGGACAGTCTTTTCAGGTGAGGCAGAGATTCACTTTGATCTTCTCCAACCTCATCTACTGTATCTGCTGTTCCAGGTTTTGGCTCCTATATATAGGCGATACCAAGCGCAGGCTCTTCGATCGTTTCGCTGACAACCTTAGCCCAGTCCGCCTGGACGTGCCAGATCTCCCGGTTGCCAAACACGTTAATCCCCTTCCCATTCCCACACTAACCTTTGGCTCCAAGGCCTCCTCCATTGCCAGAGCGTGGCCAAACACAAATAAGAGGAACAACATCTCATATTTCCCTTGGACAGCTTTAACCCAGAGGAATGAACATTGATTTCTCTAACACCAAGTAACTTCTGCATTCTCTCTCTCTCCATCCCTACCTTACCTAGGTCGCAGTAGATTCCAAGTTATCTTGTTCTGTCTCATTGGCTATACCTCGTTCAAAACTAAGAAACAGCTAACGATGTCCTTTTTACTTTATCATTGTTACTTTTATGCATATATTGGAATCATAGAAACATAGATAAATATGTGCAGGAGTAGAAGATTCGGCCATTCGAGCCAGCACCGCCATTCAATATGATGACGGCTGATCATCTAAATCAGTACCTCGTTCCTGCATTTTCCCCATACCCCTTGATTCCTTTAACTCTTAGAGCAAAATCTTACTCTCTCTTGAAAACATCCAGTGAATTGGCCTCCACTCCCTTCTGTGGCAGAGAATTCCACAGATTCACAACTCTCTGGGTGAAAATGTTTTAACTTATCTCAGCCCTAAATCGGCTCCTCTTATTCATATATCGTGACCCCTGGTTTTTTACTCCCCCAACATCGGGAATATTGTTCCTGCATCGAGCCTTTCCAATCGTTAAAGAATTTAAGAGTCGCTCCGTATTCCCAAAGTCGGTTGCGTTTACTTTGTATCATCAATTCTTCACTCACTATAATGTGTTCCAGGTCTGGTTGATTCAGATTCCAGCACCCAAGAGGAGGATCCGCTCACAGATACAGAGGGTCAAAGCGCCACTTTCACATGTACATATTCTAAGGATAATTATTACTTACACTGGTATCGCCAATATCCAGGCGGACAGCCGAGTTTGCGGTCCGGCGATACACTAACGGTGGCTCTGACCAGAAGGCAGAATTCGCTCGAAATCGTTTTTCGGACGCAGTCCAGCAGTCGGAGAAGAAATATCGATTGACAATCTCGGTACTGCGTCTGACTGATACGGCAGTTTATTACTGCGCAGTGGATCACACAGTGTTGAGATTGGCGAGAATGTCTGGCGCACAGCTGCTATATCGTGGATGGATGTGGTTCATTGCGGCTTGCGCAGCTGCCGCGAAACTCACAGCTTGTGTGCGGGTAACAGAAGCAGTCAGAGCAGGATTGACAAAGGTAAATAAACGGACAGAGGATGAGAACCCCCAATAACATTTACACCGTCAGCAAGTCTTTTGTCTCCCGCTATTGTAAGCCATAATGCTAGTTGCGAATGTTTGTTGATATCACTTCTGCTGAAGTTCCCACAGTACAGAACCGAAGTACAAGGAAGTTATGTCTGAATTGTTAACACACTCGCAGGGGGCTCTTTCCGTATTGCGCCCTGATCCTCTCACGACATTACAAGGAGATGTGTCATACAATGGAAGGCGTAGAAGAGGCAAACGGAGACTTTCTGTGAGGCAGGGAAGTGCAGAATGAAACAGTGGGGAGACGTGAGGCTTCAATGGAGCAGACTAGATCGCCGCGGTACAGAACGGAGGTATTTTACCGAAATGCGAAATCCTGAGATAAAAATAAAAATGTATGATTACATTTTATTCCGCAAATGCCCCGGACCTGCTGACCGTCTCCAGAATGATCTGACTTTAAATTAAATGTCCTCCATCCGTCCTTCTTCCTTTCGAAGGTTCTGCTTGACCACTTGGGTGCACGTGCTGGATTAGAACCACATTCAAAATATGCTTCGCATCTGTTGCACAGATTACACAATTAAAACGTTAAAACGAATATGATTCACACAAGGATAATTAACTAAACCAAAAATACATAAAACAATACAAATCGCTGAGATACAATAGACAACTGATGCTCGAATATTGATGTACTATTAAAACGCTGTAGGGACTCCATTAATACAAACCGTGGCTCGGCCTTGGCCGACTGCATGAGTTGATTTCGTTTCGGTCAGTGGAGAAGAGTACGCGCGAGTTGACAGATTATAAATGTTAACATAATTAAACGACTGTTAAGACAATAGGATAATGACAGGATAATTAATTGTAGATGCCAGCGTTTGCTTTATTGCATTCATAACCATTAAATACAAATGCTTATTCTGAATAACGGTCAGTGCAAATGTTAAACAGATTCACCAACTGCGTGCTCACTTCCGTTAGAATAAAATACACGAACATATTCACGACAAGAAGAGATCGATCCGGCAACGATAAACAGTTCTGCTGGACCAACGGCAAAATCAGATCTTCACCAAAGAGGTGAACTCCATGAGACAGAACATGGCCCACGGAAATACACAGAGCAACGGGATTGTGGTAAGATAACGAGAGAGTATACATTATTCCAAAGAAGGATTATAGTTCATTGCAAAATGTATGGAAAATGGCGAATTCTATCAAAAACGCGTGAACATACTTGCAAAGTAGAACTATCTTAAAAAATCAATGTGAACTGTGATTGAGGATGATAATTTAAATGTCGATTGGCCCTTCTGTCACAGGCAATAATGTCCATAAAGGGCCAAATGATATCGTAAACGGCAAATGTTGCTGGCTTTATGCATGTAAGCATATTATAATTGAAAATGTGATTATTAGGGCATAACGCAATGAGCACGGATTGGACTCTATTTTAAAGTACCGATGAAGTAAATAGAGAAACGTTCCGTGTCCATGGGGCCCACTACAACACCCGGTGTTACAAGTCCTTGTTACTTCAGAGTTTTGTGTACGTCTGGGAAATATGTCCAATGTTATAGATATATGTTATTCACAAGGTCCCGATAGCTATCTAAGTTGGACAATTATCAAAATCTAACATTATCCATGGCCCACGTATTCCTGCAAAGATATTTGCCTCATTGACTCGCACTACTCCTGACATAATCCTGAACTTATTGCCAAGAAAATAGTGACGTGATGTCCGCAAGTGCGTAAAATAGTGTAGATCAAATTAGTCAAGACTTCGGAAACCGGCGAGGAAGTGAAATCATTCTGAAGAACGAGGTTTCACCATATTCGCGCACATTTCAGACACCCAGATTCACAATGCAAACATGAAACGTTTCAAATATTGTGCAGAGCACCGTAGCGGCTGATTGAGGGGTTGAGTTCACATTCAAATCTATGCCCAGATTTCCCGTTCCGATTTCCAGCTCTTCCTGCCAAACTATTTAAGAACTCTCAAAGCCTCTACAGAGCGTGGCCAATACGCTGAAGATTGTGATTCAGTATCTGATTCGCAGCCTTTGACAGCAACACCAAAGGCCTCCCTGCACAGAATGATCCAACCCACATCGGAAGTAATTAGTGGCATGTTAGTAGCATGGCGATTAGCCACAAACTGAGCAAAGAGCAAACTTATTCAGTCGTAGAGTCATGGAGTCAGAAACGACGGAATCCGGCATTTCAGCACAACTTGTCTGTGCAGCCCCATCTAAGATAGCCCCATTTGCCCAGATTGCCCATACTCGGTCCATTCACCCTATCTATCCCCCTCATGATTGTTAACGCGCCTCAGTAACATCACCCATCTTACTCTCCACGTAATAGTGTTCTTGTCTGCCCAACATCGCCATTTATACCATGTCCTCAAATACTGGAAACATCTTTGTAAATCGTCTCTGAACTCTTCCCAGAGTAATAACATCTGCAAGAGCACCATAACGTGCCATAATCGATTACCTGAACAATAAATGTCAAAGTACTCCTCGCCCTATCTAACTTCCGCGCCATTCTCACAAAACGGTAAACTTGCAGCCCCGGAATCTGCACCGGTCCTCGATGCACCTACTCTGGGCAAGAAACTGTGCATCTCCCCGATCGGTTCTTCAAGAAGAACAGCTCTCGGCTGAAGTTAGTAGAAAGCTTTGTAAACTGTTGACAACTGTTCACTTCAAACGTCCAAAATATAAATCTCTTTCTGGTGTTCCTTCCCGGATTGTTTTTAAAAGGCTGGCCATTTATCTTTGCTCATAACTTGATTAATCATTTCTATTTCGCATGTCGTTCACCGAATAAATATTTGTGTAAACTGCTCCGTTACCTTGTGATCTTGCGCTGCAACTATAATCACAACTGCGAGAGCATCTGGATCTTTAACATGACATTCTGTTAAAAAATCAAACGCAACGCGATCAACGCAGCGCGGGCCACTCCACGCGACGTCTCAGCAGACATACCATTCCGGGTATCGTAACATCTTTACTCCATTTATTCAGAATTACCAACATAACACGTCGTCTGCCACGACTGCTCGTTGTTTTTTATGAACGCATGCCTATTTCCGACATTACCCAGCCCCTCATCGTGTAAATAGAAACATAGAAACATAGAAAATATGTGCAGGAGTAGGCCATTCGGCCCTTCGAGCCTGCACCGCCATTCACTATGATCATGGCTGATCATCCAACTCAGTATCCTGAACCTGCCTTCTCTCCATACCCCCTGATCCCTTTAGTCACAAGGGCCACATCTAACTCCCTCTTAAATATAGCCAATGAACTGACCTCAACTGCCTTCTGTGGCAGAGAATTCCAGAGATTCACCACTCTCTGAGTAAAAAATGTTCTCCTCATCTCGGCCCTAAAAGATTTCCCCCTTATCCTTAAACTGTGACCACTTGTTCTGGACTTCCCCAACATCGGGTAACAATCTTCCTGCATCTAGCCTGACCAACCCCTTAAGAATTTTGTAAGTTTCCATAGGATCCCCCCTCAATCTTCTAAATTCTAGCGAGTACAAGCCGAGTCTATCCAGTCTTTCTTCATATGAAAGTCCTGAAATCCCAGGAATCAGTCTGGCGAACCTTCTCTGTACTCCCTCTATGGCAAGAATGTCTTTCCTCAGATTAGGAGACCAAAGCTGTACGCAATACTCCAGGTGTGGTCTCACCAAGACCCTGTACAACTGCAATAGAACCTCCCTGCTCCTATAGTCAAATCCTTTTGCTATGAATGCTAACTTACCATTCGCTTTCTTCACTGCCTGATGCACCTGCACGCCTACTTTTAATGATTGGTGTAGCATGACACCCAGGTCTCGTTGCAATACCCCTTTTCCTAATCGGCCACCATGCAGATAAAAGTCTACTTTCCTGTTTTTGCCACCAAAGTGGATAACCTCACATTAATCCACATTATACTGCATCTGCCATGCATTTGCCCACTCACCCAGCCTATCCGTCACCTTGCAGCCTCCTAGCATCCTCCTAACAGCTAACACTGCCCCCCAACGTCGTGTCATCCGCAAACTTGGAGATGTTGCATTCAATTCCCTCGTCCAAATCATTAATATATATTATAAATAGATGGGGTCCCAGCACTGAGCCTTGCGGTACCCCGCTGCCTGCCATTCTGAAAAGTACCCGTTTACTCCTACTCTTTGCTTCCTGTCTGCCAGCCAGTTCTCTATCTACATCAATACTGAACCCCCAATACCGTGTGCTTTAAGTTTGTATACTAATCTCTTATGTGGGACCTTGTCGAAAGCCTTCTGAAAGTCCAGATATAACACATCCACTGGTTCTCCCTTATCCACTCTACTAGTTACATCCTCGAAAAATTCTATAAGATTCGTCAGACATGATTTACCTTTCATAAATCCATGCTGAATTTGTCCAATGAATTCACCACTTTCCAAATGTGCTGCTATCCCATCTTTAATAACTGACTCCAGAATTTTCCTCACCACCGATGTTAGACTAACTGGTCTGTAATTCCCCGTTTTCTCTCTCCCTCCCTTTTTTTAAAGTGGGGTTACATTAGCTACCCTCCAGTCCTCAGGAACTACTCCAGAATCTAAAGAGTTTTGAAGAATTATCACAAATGCATCCACTATTTCAGCAGCTACTTCCTTAAGTACTCTGGGATGCAACTTATCTGGCCCTGGGGGTTTATCGGCCTTTAATGCATTCAATTTACCTAACATCACTTCCCGGCTAACCTGGATTTCACTCAGTTCCTCCATCTCATTTAACCCCCGATCCATTGCTATTTCCGGCAGATTATTTATGTCTTCCTTAGTGAAGACAGAACCAAAGTAGTTATTCAATTGGTCTGCCATTTCCTTGTTCCCCATGATCAATTCGCCTGTTTCTGACTGCAAGGGACCTACATTTGTTTTAACTAATCTTTTCCTCTTCACATATCTATAAAAACTTTTGCAGTCAGTTATTATGTTCCCTGCCAGTTTTCTTTCATAATCTATTTTCCCTTTCCTACTTAAGCCTTTTGTCCTCCTCTGCTGGACTGAATTTCTCCCAGTCCTCTGGTAGGCTGCTTTTTCTGGCTAATTTGTACGCTTCATCTTTTGTTTTGAAACTATCCCTGATTTCCCGTGTTATACACGGATGCACTACCTTCCCTGATTTATTCTTTTACCAAACTGGGCTGAACAATTGTTGTAGTTCATCCATGCAGTTTTTAAATGCCTTCCATTGTTCGTCTAGGGAGGCTATTTGGGTGGAACTGAGAAATGGGAAATGGGTAGCAACACTTATAGGGGTGTATTATAGACCGCCAAATGGGGAGCGAGAATTGGAAGAGCAAATATGTAAGGAGATTGCAGATATTAGTAGTAAGCACAAGGTAGTGATTGTGGGAGATTTCAATTTTCCACACATAGACTGGGAAACACATTCTGTAAATGGGCTGGATGGGTTGGAGTTTGTAAAATGTGTGCAGGATAGTTTTTTGCAGCAATACGTAGAAGTACCTACTAGAGAAGGGGCGGTGCTGGACCTCCTGTTAGGAAATGAGACGGGTCAGGTGGCAGTGGTATGCGTTGGGGAACAGTTCGGGACCAGTGATCACAATACCATTAGTTTCAATATCATTATGGAGAGGGTCAGAACTGGACCTAGGGTTGAGATTTTTGATTGGAGAAAGGCTAACTTTGAGGAGATGCGAAAGGATTTAAAAAGAGTAAATTGGGACAGTTTGTTTTATGGGAAAGATGTGGAAGAGAAATGGAGGACATTTAAAGGTGAAATTTTAAGAGTACAGAATCTTTATGTCCCTGTTCGGTTGAAAGGAAATAGTAAAAATTGGAAAGAGCCATGGTTTTCAAGGGAAACTGGACACTTGGTTCGGAAAAAGAGAGAGATCTACAATAATTATAGGCAGCATGGAGAAAATGAGGTGCTTGAGGAGTATAACGAATGTAAAAAGAATCTTAATAAAGAAATTAGAAAAGCTAAAAGAAGATATGAGGTTGCTTTGGCAAGTAAGGTGAAAGTAAATCCAAAGGGTTTCTACAGCTATATTAATAGCAAAAGGATAACGAGGGATAAAATTGGTCCATTAGAGAGTCAGAATGGACAGCTATCTGCAGAGCCAAAAGAGATGGGGGAGATATTGAACAATTTCTTTTCTTCGGTATTCACCAAGGAGAAGGATATTGAATTACGTGAGGTAAGGGAAACAAGTAGAGTAGCTATGGAAACTATGAGATTCAAAGAAGAGGAAGTACTGACACTTTTGAGAAATATAAAAGTGGATAAGTCTCCAGGTCCGGACAGGATATTCCATAAGAGATTGAGGGAAGTTAGTGTAGAAATAGCAGGGGCTATGACAGAAATATTTCAAATGTCATTAGAAACGGGAATAGTGCCGGAGGATTGGCGTACTGCGCATGTTGTTCCCTTGTTTAAAAAGGGGTCTAAGAGTAAACCTAGCAATTATAGACCTGTTAGTTTGACGTCAGTGGTGGGCAAATTAATGGGAAGGATACTTAGAGATAATATATATACGCATCTGGATAAACAGGGATCTGATTACGAACAGTCAACATGGATTTGTGCCTGGAAGGTCATGTTTGACTAATCTTCTTGAATTTTTTGAAGAGGTTACTCGGGAAATTGATGAGGGTAAAGCAGTGGATGTTGTATATATGGACTTCATTAAGGCCTTTGACAAGATTCCTCACGGAAGGTTGGCTAAGAATGTTCAATTGTTGGGTATTAATGGTGGAGTAGCAAGATGGATTCAACAGTGGCTGAATGGGAGATGCCAGAGAGTAATGGTGGATGGTTGTTTGTCAGGTTGGAGGCCAGTGACTAGAGGGGTGCCACAGGGATCTGTGTTGGGTCCACTGTTGTTTGTCATGTACATCAATGATCTGGATGATGGTGTGGTAAATTGGATTAGTAAGTATGCAGATGATACTAAGATAGGTGGGGTTGTGGATAATGAAGTAGATTTTCAAAGTCTACAGAGAGATTTATGCCAGTTGGAAGAGTGTGCTGAAAGATGGCAGATGGAGTTTAATGCTGATAAGTGTGAGGTGCTACATCTTGGCAGGACAAATCAAAATAGGACGTACATGGTAAATGGTAGGGAATTGAAGAATGCAGGTGAACAGAGGGATCTGGGAATAACTGTGCACAGTTCCCTGAAAGTGGAATCTCATGTAGATAGGGTGGTAAAGAAAGCTTTTGGTGTGCTGGCCTTTATAAATCAGAGCATTGAGTATAGAAGTTGGGATGTAATGTTAAAATTGTACAAGGCATTGGTTAGGCCAATTCTGGAGTATGGTGTACAATTTTGGTCGCCTAATTATAGGAAGGATGTCAACAAAATAGAGAGAGTACAGAGGAGATGTACTAGGATGTTGCCTGGGTTTCAGCAACTAAGTTACAGAGAAAGGTTGAACAAGTTAGGGCTTTATTCTTTGGAGCGCAGAAGGTTAAGTGGGGACTTGATAGAGGTATTTAAAATGATGAGAGGGATAGACAGAGTTGACGTGGATAAGCTTTTCCCACTGAGAGTGGGGAAGATTTAAACAAGGGGACATGACTTGAGAATTAAGGGACAGAAGATTAGGGGTAACATGAGGGGGAACTTCTTTAATCAGAGAGAGGTGGCTGAGTGGAATGAGCTTCCAATGAATGTGGTGGAGGCAGGTTCGTTTTTATCATTTAAAAATAAATTGGATAGTTATATGGACGGGAAAGGAATGGAGGGTTATGGTCTGAGCACAGGTATATGGGACTAGGGGAGAATACGTGTTCGGCACGGACTAGAAGGGTCGAGATGGCCAGTTTCCGTGCTGTAATTGTTATATGGTTATATGGTTATTGCATTTCCACCGTCAACCCTTTAAGAATCATTTGCCAGTCTATCTTGGCCAATTCACGTCTCATACCCTCAAAGTCACATTTCTTTAAGTTCAGGACCCTTGTTTCTGAATTAACAATGACACTCTCCATCCTAATTAAGAACTCAACCATATTATGGTCACTCTAGCCCAAGGGGCCACGCACAACAAGACTGCTAACTAACCCTTCCTCATTACTCAATACCCAGTCGAGAGTAGCCTGCTCTCTCGTTGGTTCTTCTACATGTTGGTTTAGAAAACTATCCCGCATACATTCCAAGAAATCCTCTTCCTCAGCACCCCTGCCAATTTGATTCACCCAATCTATATGTAGATTGAAGTCACTCATTATAATTGTTTTACCTTTGTTGCACGCATTTCTAAATTCCTGTTTGATGCCATCCCCAACTCCACTACTACAGTTAGGTGGCCTGTACACAACTCCCACTAGCGTTTTCTGCCCCTTAGTATTTCGCAGCTCTACCCATATCCATGGCCGTCCGAAGGGGGGGGTGCGTTGGGTGCGACCGCACCTCCCTTTTTTCTCCCAGAGTAAGACAAAATCACAAAAAAAAATCGGGAAAGAAAATCAGCGTTTCCACTTTGGAAACGGCCAGTTTTCCGTTCTCCCGTCGCCGGGAGGGTGTGGCTGAATCTGAACCCAGCGGCTGTAACCTCAACACCAGACGCCGCTGCGGCGGGGCCCGCTCCCCTTGCCTCCCCCCGCCGCCGGCGCCCAAGCAATCTCCCGCACACACCACCCCCGCTGACCCCCGCTGGGCCCACGCCATCCCCGCTGGGCCAACGCCACCCCCGCTGGGCCCACGCCACCCCCGCTGGGCCAACGCCACCCCCGCTGGGCCCACGCCACCCCCGCTGGGCCAACGCCACCCCCATTGGCCCCCGCTGCGCTCATGCCACCCCGCTGGGCACACGCGACCCCCGCTGACCCCCGCTGGGCCCACGCCACCCCCGCTGGGCCCACGACACCCCAGATGGATCTATTTTTTTAGATAAATGATACACCAGATATATCCCCCACGCTATTATGGGAATCCTTCAAAGCATGTATTAGAGGAGTCATTATTTCATTTCAAGCTTATCAAAATAAAAAGAATAAGAATGAACAAAGACATTTAGAAGAACAAATAAAACAATTAGATACAGATAATGCTAAAGATCCAACTATGGATAAACATAATCAAATCCTACTATTGAAATTCAAGCTAGAAAAATTACTGTCAGAGAAAGTTATAACATTATTTCAAATCACAAAACAAGAACACTTCGAATTCGGGGACAAACCCCACAAACTTCTAGCACGCCAACTGAAAAAACGGGAAAAAGAGAATGCAATATTACAGATTAAATCAGACAGAGGAGAATTATTAACATTACCCAAGGATATCAATAAAAGATTTGCTCAATTTTACCAGAATCTATACACATCTAAAACGTTAATAGACAATAATAAAATTTCAGAATTTCTAGATAACTGTAACCTACCACAATTAGAACTGAGGGAACAAGAGGAACTGGGAGCACAAATTACTTCTAAGGAGATAAAAGACACAATAAAAACACTAAAGAATGGAAAAACACCAGGACCAGACGGATTCAGTAATGAATTTTATAAATCTTTTTACGACATAGTTACTCCACGATTACAGAAAATGTATACATATGCTTTTAAAGAGCAAAGCTTACCTGAAACACTAGCAGAATCAACGATCATATTAATACTTAAAAAAGATAAAAATATAGAAGAACCATGATCATATAGAGCTATTGCTTTGTTAAATACGGATCAAAAAATAATAGCGAAAACACTAGCCAGTAGACTAAGCAGGTATGTTAGTAGACTAATAAATGAGGATCAAACAGGATTTATACCTAAGAGACATTCATTCAATAATTTGAGACGTTTGCTTAACATAATGCACTCACATAAATCTCATGACCAAGAGTTATCTATCATCTCACTGGACGCAGAAAAAGCGTTTGATCAAGTAGGATGGGATTATATGATTAAAGTATTGCAAAAATTCCAATTGGGAGAGAACTTCATTACATGGATAAAACTATTATATAACAAACCTACGGCTAGAATACTAACTAATAATATATTATCCTCGAAATTTGAACTATCAAGGGGCAATAGACAAGGATGTTCATTATCACCGCTGTTATTTGCTTTGGTAATTGAACCCCTTGCTGAAAAAATAAGAACACACCTGGATATTTACGGTTATAATACAAAATATTCAAATAACAAAATATCCCTATATGCCGATGATGTACTACTGTACATCACAAAACCACAAATTAGTATACCAAATATATTAAATTTAATTGAGGACTTTGGATCCTTCTCAGGATATAGAATAAATTGGAACAAAAGTGAAATTATGTCGATAAAACCAAAAGACTCAACACATCTCAGGAAATTCCCCTTTAAAATAGCTACAGAAAAATTCAAATATTTGGGAATTGAAATTACTAGAAATTACCAGGATATGTTTAAAGCCAATTATAATCCCTTACTTAAGAAATTAAATAATTTGATTAAATTCTGGAAAACACTTCCGATGTCCTTAATAGGCAGAATAAATGCTATAAAAATGATTTTCTTACCACAAATCCTATACCTATTTCAATCAATACCTATATATCTCCCAAAAAAGTTTTTCAAAAAATTGGACTTAGACATTGTAGATGGGTTATGCATACAACCTATAATGTAGTTACCTCATCACCTCTAACCACGCCCCATCATATTAGTATAACTGTAGTATCCTCCCTTTGTTCCTCCCACTAGGTCCCAGTACGCCTGAAGGCTGGATGCAGTCAGTGCTGGGACGTGTGTGCCATGTGCTATAATAAACTGCCAGTAAAGGTTACAGTGTGTCAGCTATCACTCCTTTACATGGCGTCAGAAGTTTAAAACTCGCGTTTCCCGTTTACCGGTTTTCATTTATTTTGTCCCCGTTAGTGCCCAGTGTTGGGTTTCCCTTGACATGGCATCCTCATGCCGAAAGCCATCTCCCCTTGTCTTCGACGCTGACATTGCGGAGCGATGGTCGACTTTTGTGATGGACTACACTCACTACGTCAATATTGCGCACCGGAACGACCCAGCCGCGGTCAAAGCATCACTCTTGCTCAACCTGGCTGGTCCCGACGCAATGAAGAGAGCTCAAGCCTTTGTCTACGAACCAGCAGTCCTGGATGACAACGAGCAGCCGGTCGAGCCAGCTGAATCGGCCGACGACCCGGTATGTCTTTTGCGCAAATTCGCGGAGATATGTGACCTGCCCTCCAACCGTATACTGGAGCGGGCCAGGTTCTTCTCACGCAAGCAACAGCCGGATGAACCTGTTGAGTGCTTCATCGCCGACCTGCGGCACCTTGCCCAGCGGTGCCGATTTGAAACCATGCGCGACCAGCTCACCAGAGACATTCTCGTCACTGGCATGATTGATCAGAAGCTACGTGCCGACCTGCTGCAACGGCCTGACCTAACCCTGACTCAGGCAATGCATGCGTGCCGCATTGCCGAAGTGGTCACCCCTCCTCATGGACAGAGGGGGTCCGACACCCGAGCCATAAATCTAACTGGTGTTGCTGGACAACGTCGTATGAGGGACAACTTTCGCGCTCCACCGCGGCCCGTTCGTACATCCCGGGACCCGAGATCTAAAAAGTGTCCAAACTGCAATTACGTGCACTCCACAGAATCACAGTGCCCAGCCCTTGGGAAGACCTGCAATTTCTGCGGGAGAAGGAACCATTTTGCAGCTGCCTGCCGGTCCCGTGGGAAAGTGCCCTCAGCTCCCAGACAACTCCTAAACAACCTTCTGCAAGTTGATAGCGAGATGGATTCTCAGTCCTCTGTTGACGCTGCCCCCGACTCTGAGCTCAGCTTTTCCACGGGAGATGTAAGTATTTACACTCTCCTCCACAGCCGATCTCGCCTCCCTGATCCTTCTGTGAATATAACTGTAAACAACAAGTCCTTCTCTGCTAAGCTGGACACGGGAGCGAAAGTGAACGTAATGTCAACAAAGCTGTTCCACCAGATAAGGAAGACTGAGCTGCTGATTGCAGATCGCTCTGTTTTGCGTGCCTATGGGGGAGAGAACTAACACCTGTGGGGAGGGCGACCTTCCACTGCGTGCTGCAGAAATCTTCCCAGGACCTGTCTTTCTTTATTCTGGACAGTGACTGCGTGACGTTGCTGAGCAACCAGGCATGCCAGGATCTTGGTCTGGTGTCGTTTGACCGTACGGTCCACGAGGTGCAAGCTGTGATGGATCCACTATCCGAGTACCCAGACTTGTTTGACGACAAGTTGGGGAGGCTGCCGTTGGTGTACAAGATCGTGACTGACCCATCTGTGGTGCCTGTGATCCGTCCACCCCATAGAGTGTCGTTCGCCATGAAGGGCAAGGTGGAGAGTATGCTGAAAGACATGGTCAACATGGGAGTGCTGGAGGCTGTCAGCGATCCAACCGAATGGGTCTCCACCATGGTCGCCACGTTGAAGAAAGGGAAAAATGAGATACGGGTATGCATCAACCCCAAGGACTTGAATATGGCGATTAAACGGCCCCACTACCCCATGAGGACTGTCGAAGATGTTGCCGCCCAGGTGGGACAAGCCACAGTGTTCTCCGTCCTCGATGCCAGAAGTTCGTTCTGGCAGATACCCCTGGACAAACGCTCCACGGACCTGACCACGTTCAGCACGCCCTTCGGCAGGTTTAAGTTTTTGCGGATGCCGTTCGGCATCAACTCCGCTTTTACAGACATCACTCCTTTACAGACATTACAAATTTTATATGGGATTATAAATCCCATAGAATACAAAGAGCACACCTTAATAAACGAAAAGAGTTGGGGGGTCTAGCGCTCCCTAACTTTATGTATTATAATTGGGCAGTAAATATTAAAAATATGATTCACCTGCTGGACAATTCTGCCCAGCAGGCGGACTGGATTGTAATGGAAAAAGGGGACTGCTCCCCGAGTAATATAGGAGCGATTATCCTCTCACCAATAAATTTGAATAATAAAAATTATAATAAAAATCCAATTATACATAGCACAATTAGAACATGGAAACAAATAAAACAGAATCTAAAATTAAGAAACCTATCTCTCTCAATACCAATAGTCAATAACCCATCGTTTAAACCATCAAGCATAGACAAATCATTTATACAATGGGAAAGAATGGGAATCAAAACGCTTGAAGATCTGTATGAATTGGGAAAATTACTATCATTTCAAGAACTACAACTGAAATATAATTTGAAAAATAACCAATATTTTAAATATCTTCAAATTCGTGATTATCTGAAAAAATACACAAAAGACTATCATAATATGCCTTCCGACTTACTAGATGAAGCAATGAAGACAAAGGCGGAATCAGCTAATCTAATATCGTACTTATATAATATCATTTTAAACATAGAAATACCCACAACAGATGGAATTAGAAGAGACTGGGAACAAGAATTAGCTATAAAAAATTTCAAAAGAGAGCTGGGATAATCATTTACTACAGGTGCATAAATGTTCGATCAACGTACGACATACGCTCATCCAATTCAAAACATTACATAGACAATATTATTCAAAAACTAAATTAAATAAAACCTTTCCTAATGTTTCACCAATCTGTGATAAATGTCTGTGTCAAGAAGCTACCATAGCGCACTCTTTTGTTTTTTGTACAAAAATCCAAGAATTCTGGTATGAAATATTTGATATTTTTTCAAAATTAATTAAAATAAAACTGGTACCAAAACCAGAATGGATCATTTTTGGAATATCGGAAGGTAACCCTGAATTAAACGTTTATCAGAAGAATTTATTCAATTACGGGCTAATAATGGGAAAAAAAGTTCATACTTAAATTCTGGAAAAATGCGCCCACACCAACAATAAAAATGTGGACATCAAATATGTTTGAAACATTACATCTGGAAGAGATGAGATTCCTCTTAGCAGGTAAAGCAGACCAATTCCAAAAGACGTGGTCTACGTTTCTGGACCTATTACAAGCATGAGGTGCAATAGTAATTTAAAAAATAAATGGTATCAGGACCTGGCAATGGGAGGTAAAACAACAAAAACAGACTTGGTTGGTAGTCCCCTTTCTGCGGAGTATAATGTTATAATAGAGCGATTGTTCCTACTTTCTTTTTCTTTCTTTTCTAGGGTCTACTTTCTTACTTTACTTCCTTCTCTAACTTCTTTTCTAAGGGGCTTTCTTTTCCCAACACTCTCTTGCACTTCACGACTCTTGCGCACTTTCTTTACTTTCCTTACTTCTATCTTTTTCTTAAAGCTCAAAAAAATGAAGCGGTACAAAAAATGTATTAAGATATATGTGTTGTATATTATTGTAATTTACCGTACTTCTAATAAAAATATATATATTTTTTTAAATGTTAAAAAAAAATGCCACCCCGCTGGGCACACGCGACCCCCGCTGACCCCCGCTGGGCCCACGCCACCCCCGCAGGGCCCACGACACCCCCGCTGACCCCCACTGGGCCCACACTACCCTCGCTGACCCCCGCTGGGCCCACGCCACCCCCACTGGGCTCACGCCACCCCCACCACCCCCACTGGGAGGAGATTGATAGATTCTTGATTGATACTGGTGTCGGAGGTAATGGGTATAAGGCAGGAGAATGTGTTTGAGAGGGAAAGATCTCCCAACGTCTATACTCAATACTCTGACAGATGAAGGCCAAAGTGCCAAAATACTTTTTGACCACCTGATATACCTGTGACACGACCTTCAAGGAACCATGGAGCAACTCAGAGGGTCAGGCTGAGTATAGAAGTTTGGAGGTCATGTTGCAGTTGCATAAGAAGTTGGTGAGGCCGCATTCAGAGCATTGTATTCAGTTCTGGGCACCCCTTCGGAAGATGGCGCTCCTGAGAGGGCGACGTCGCGGAGCTCTCAGAGTCAACCTGCTTTTTTGTCTGTCTCTTGTTATTTTGTGCCATACTACGGTAACAGCATGGTCAGCAAACGGCGTCTATGACCAGGCGACCTTACTACGGCTGAGAGAGTGCAGTCCTTTCGGACATTTAGACCCGAGCACGTCTAACCCCTACCCTGAGCTAATACGCTACGGCGACTCGTCGCTAAGCCGACACCCGGACAACGACAGGCCCAGGCGGAGACGCGGCAGACGGGGAGGGGCCGAACGACGACTCCGGCGCTTGGTTAGCAGTGGAAGGTTAGCCCTCCCGGTCATACTGTTTGCTAACGTCCAGTCTCTGGTAAATAAGATGGATGAGCTCCATGCTCGGATCTCCACGCAGAGGGACTTACAGGACTGCTCCATGCTGTGCTTCTGTGAAACATGGCTGGGGGAAAGGACACCCGACGAGGCGATAACACCAGACGGCTACACGGCCTTCAGGGAGGACTTGAGCGCAGCGGACAGCGGCAAGCCCCGCGGCGGAGGAACGGCCGTCCTCGTCAAACAAACCTGGTGTACCGACTGTAAGCTTATTTCTAAATCTTGCTCTGAGAATGTGGAGTATCTAACTGTGAAGCTACGGCCGTTTTATCTACCCAGAGAACTGCAATGTATTATTGTGAGTGTCGTGTATATTCCCCCTTCCGCCAAAGAAGAGGCTGCACTCAGGGAGCTACACGACATGATCAATGAGCATGAAAACAAATATCCTGATGCTGCTTTTATTATTCTGGGAGACTTTAATCATTGCAACCTCAAGAAAAACATACCAAAACTGTATCAGTTTGTGACTTTCCCAACTAGAGGCAATAAGACACTGGACCACTGCTACAGTAATATCAGAAATGCTTTTATAGCTGAACCAATACCCCACTTCGGCAAGTCTGACCACCTGGCAATTCGGCTCAAGCCCACCTACACCAAGAGGCTTAAGGCACAGCCAGTCACAGTCAGAACTGTTAACACCTGGACGGACAGTGCACAGGCTAGCCTGCAGAGATGTTTAGAGGCTACAGACTGGAACATCTTTAAGGTGGCCACAGATGACATTCATGAATACACAGAGGCTGTGAGTGACTACATCAGCTGGTGCACATCTATATGTGCCCCTCTCAGAACTGTGCGTGTGTTTCCAAACCAGAAACCTTGGTTCAATGGAAACATAAAACAGAAGATCAGGACAAGGCAGGAAGCTTTTAAGTCAGGAGATCAAAGGGAGTACAAGAAAGCCCGGTACGAGCTACATAAGTCCATCAGAGCTGCAAAGAGGGCTTATTCCCCAAAACTTGAAAGCTTTTACCTAAGTAACAACACACGCAGTATGTGGCAGGGAATCCAAGCAGTCACAAACTACAAGAAAACAGTACCAACCACAGACCCCCAGGATGTCACCCTCCCAGACAGCCTTAATACCTTCTACACCAGGTTTGACAGACTGAACACAGACACCCCCTCAAAAGCCCCCTGCAACCCCACGGACACTGTTTTTCAGGTGACACCCATACAGGTCTTGAAAGCTCTGAGGCAGGTGAACCCCCCCAAGGCTGTGGGACCAGATGGTGTCCCTCCTAAAGTTCTGAAGGCCTGTGCAGAACAACTCATTGGAGTGTATGTAGACATCTTCAATCTGTCTTTAAACCAAGCAGTGGTCCCCCGTATTTTTAAATTTTCCACCATTGTACCAGTTCCAAAAAAAACAAACCCATCTACCCTGAATGACTTCAGGCCAGTGGCACTCACGCCAGTTGCCATGAAGTGTCTAGAAAAACTGGTTCTCACACATATCAATCACATGGTCCCGGGCACGATCGACCCCCTCCAGTTCGCCTACCGCCCCAACCGCTCAGTGGACGACGCAGTGGCCATTGCTTTACACCACATCCTGCAACACCTGGACAGCAGAGGAACATACGTCAGAACGTTGTTCTTGGATTACAGCTCGGCTTTTAACACCATTCGCCCGGGCAGGCTGACTGAGAAGCTGACAGACCTCGGCGTCCCGACTCCCACCTGCAACTGGATCTTGGATTTCCTGACTGAAAGACCACAGGTGGTGAGGATGGGAAGGAGGGTGTCTGCAGAGCTCACCGTCAGCACAGGATCACCACAAGGCTGCTGTCTCAGTCCCAAACTTTTCACCCTGTACACACACGACTGTGTCTCCACCCAGGAAAATACCATCATTATTAAGTATGCGGATGATACCACCATCCTGGGCCTCATCAAGGGGGAGGGGGGGGGGGGGGACGAGTCGGGCTACAGGAGTCTGGTGAACGACATTCTTGCCTATGGTGAGGTGAACGACCTAAGCCTCGACACAGACAAGACAAGAGAAATAATAATGGACTTCAGAAAAAATCCACCCCCCCTGCAGCACCTCATCATCAAGGGGACTGTGGTGGAGAGGGCTGACAGTTACAGATACCTGGGATTACAAGTAACATCAGATCTGAACTGGACTTTGAACTCTGCAGCCACAGTGAAAAAAGCCCAGCAGAGACTGTACTTCATCAGGCTGCTCAGAAAAGCTGGTCTGCACTGTCGCCCTCTCACCCAGGTCTACAAAGGACTGATAGAGAGCATCCTCACCACAGGCATCACGGTGTGGTATGGAAACACCACACAGACAGAGAGGAAGGCTCTGCAAAGAGTCATAAAGACTGCAGAGAGGATTATCAGA
Organism: Amblyraja radiata; assembly: GCF_010909765.2. Taxonomy (NCBI): domain Eukaryota; kingdom Metazoa; phylum Chordata; class Chondrichthyes; order Rajiformes; family Rajidae; genus Amblyraja; species Amblyraja radiata. The sequence continues at coordinate 102,596,643 of NC_045958.1, read as the reverse complement.
ACGGAACTCCCCTCCATGGACACAATCTACACACAGCGCTGTCAAAAAAGAGCAGAGAGAATCATCAGAGACACACTACATCCAGCTCACTCCCTGCTCAAACACAAAAACTGCACATACAACCTCAGGCACAGACGAGCAGACAGCATCGCCACAAACAGAACACGCGTTTTTAAGAGCTTCTTCCCTGCAACAGTGAGACTCTTGGCCAAAACAAAATGAACTGATGTCCTGATATAGGGTTTGTGCAAGTTACAATGCTCTCACTTTCCCCTTTATATAGGGTTTTAGGCACTTTCTTTTTTTATTTCTAGAGTAGTATAGGTTTTTATAGATTATGTGTCTTCTGTGTGTCTTTAAAATTTTTAATTTGACTTGACTTGACTCTCTGAACAACCGCACAAGAGTTCCTATGTGTGTAAGCACAAATGGCAAATAAAGTTTTTGACCTTTGACCTTGACCTTTGTTATAGGAAAGATGTCATCAAGCTGGAATGGGTACAGTGAAGATTTACGAGGATGTTGCCAGGACTAGAGGGCCAGAGCTATGGGGAGAGGTTGAGTAGGCTGGGACTCTATTTCATGGAGAACAGGAGGATGAGGGATGATCTAATAGAGGTGTATAAAATCATGATTTGGATAGATATGGTTGAGTCTTTTGCCCTGAGTAAGTGAATCGAGGAGCATAAGTTTAAGGTGAAGGGTGAAAGATTTAATAGGAATCTGAGGGGTATGTTTTTCACATTCTATGGAACAAGCTGCCAGAGGAGGTAGTTGAGGCAGGGACTATTACAACATTTAAGAAACAGTTAGACAAGTACATGGATAGGACAGATTCAGAGGGATATGGATCAAACGTGGGCAGGTGAGACTAGTGCAGATGAGACATGTTGGGCCGAAGGGCCTGTTTCCACACTGTATCACTCTATGACTATCTATCTTTCCCTCTCAAACCCATTGTCCCGCCTTCTCCCCATTACCTCCGACACCCGTATCAATCAAGAATCTATCAATCTCCTCCTGAAAAATGTCCATTGACTTGACCTCCACATCTGTCTGTGGCAATGAATTCCACAGTTCACCACCCTCTGACTTAAGAAATTCCTGCTCATCTCCTTCCTAAAGGAATGTCTTTTAATTCTGAGACTGTGGCTTCTAGTCCTAGACTCTCCCACTATTGGAAACATCCTATCCAAATCCACTCCATCCAGGTTTTTACCAGGCTGGGACAGACAGCAACAGCTTCACACCGTGCCCCAAAGATTGTGTCCTGTCCTGCATCACCCAAGGCAGTAGAGACGTTATAGGAGAGGGCAAGCACCGTAACAACGTAGCTCACGATGGTTTGGGTAATATTCAGGAATGTCTATGTATGCCACATCATGAATATTACTGAAGAACGGTCTTGACACGAAATATAATCTATACTTTTTCTCCAGAGATGCTGCCTGACTCACGGAGTTACTCCAGCACTCTGTGACATGTCACCTATCCATGTTCCCCAGTGATGCTGCCTGACCCGCTGAGTTACTCCAGCACTATGTGAAACGTCGTCTATTCATATTCTTCGCAGATGCTGCCTGACCCACTAAGTTACTCCAGCACTTTGTGACTATTTTCCCTTCACCCATCTGCCCAACCCCACTCTCCCCCCTCCTTTCCTATGTTCCTTTCCACCCATAAACCTCTCTTTGCATTTACATTTCACTCCTCTTTCAAATCTACTCTACTTATCTACATGTATTTTTCTTCTTCACTTTTTAGACATAGAATGATGCAGTGTGGAAACAGGCCCTTCAGCCCAACTTGCCCACACAGACCTACATATCCCATCTAAACTAGTCCCACTCACACGCGTTTGGCCCATATCCATCTAAATCTGTCCTATCCATGTACGTGTCCAAATGTCTCTTAAACATTAGGATAGTCCCAGCCTTAACTACCTCCTCTGGCAGCTCGTTACATACACCCAGCACCCTTTGAATGAAAACGCTACCTCTCAGATTCCTGTTAATTTCTGAAATATTGGTCATAGATTTGGTGCAAAAATGCTCCAAAATAAGGCACAGAATGCATCAGAAAGCATCTAAAACCCCTGGCATCGAGGGACTTCACGCTGCGCGCTCGTGATGTGCGCAGCGCGCACATTATTTCACATTAAGTTTTTTGTAATCCTGTCATGCCACCCCCCTTTTTGAAAAGCTTCGTACGGGCCTGCATATCGATTCCACAAGCTAATGTCCTTCCTTTATATTTCGTCAATCTCCTCTCTAACCAGCAACGCTACCCCGCCTCCTTTTCCTTTCTGTCTATCCCTCCTGAATATTGAATATCCCTGGATGTTCAGCTCCCAGCCTTGGTCACCCTGGAGCCATGTCTCCGTGATCCCAACTATATCCTATTCATTAATAACTATCTGCACATTCAACTCATCCACCTTATTACGAATGCTCCTTGCATTAAGATACAAAGCCTTCAGGCTTGTTTTTACAACACTCTTACCCTTTATACAATTATGTTGAAAAGTGGCCCTTTTTGATTTTTGCCCTGGATTTGTCTGCCTGCCACTTTTACTTTTCACCTTGCTACCTATTGCTTCTACCCTCATTTTATACCTCTCTGCCCCTCTGCTCTTGCATCCATCCCCCTGCCACATTAGTTTAAATCCTCCCCGACAGCACTAGCAAACACGCCCCCAATGACATTGGTTCCATTCCAGCCCAGGTGCAGACCGTCCTGTTTGTACTGGTCCCACCTCCCCCAGAACTGGCTCCAATGCCCTAGAAATTTAAATCCCTCCCCCTTGCACCATTTTTCAAGCCACGTATTCATCTGAAATATCCTCCTATTTCTACTCTGACTAGCCCGTGGCACTGGTAGTAATCCAGAGATTATTACCTTTGAGGTCCTACTATTAAATTTATCACCTAGCTCCCTAAATTCACCTTGTAGGACCTCATCCCTTTTTTTTACCTATATCGTTGGTGCCAATGTGCACCACGAGAACTGGCTGTTCACCCTCCCCCTCCAGAATGTTCTGCAGCCGCTCAGTGACATCCCTGACCCTTGCACCAGGGAGGCAACATACCATTCTGGAGTTTCGTTTGCGGCCGCAGAAGCGCCTATCTATTCCCCTTACATTTGAATCCCCTTTTACTATTGCCCCGCTCTTTTTTCGCCCCTCCTGTGCCGCAGAGCCACCCATGGTGCCATGAACATTGCTGCTGCTGCCTTCCCCTGATGAGCCATCTCCCCCAACAGTATCCAAAATGGTGTAACTGTTTAGGAGGGAGTTGACCGCAGGGGACTCCTGCATTACCTGCCTACTGCTATGCTGGCTATTGGCCACCCGTTCCCTTTCTGTCCTCTTACCTTTTACCTGCGGTGTGACCAACTCACTGTACGTGCTATTCACGACTTTCTCAGCATCGTGGATGCTCCAGTATGAATCCAACCGCAGCTCCAGTCGTTCAATGCGGTCTGCCAGGAGCTGCAGCTGGACACACTTCCTGCAAACGGAGTCACCAGGGACACCGACCATATCGCTGATCTCCCACATGTTGCAGGCTGAGCAAACCATGGGGCCAATCTCCACTGACATAGCTTACCCCCAAATTAAATCAACTCCCTCTAAAAAATCTATAAAAATCTTTATCCTTTAAACTGTACCTTTAGTAATAAATATTGTACCTTTAGTAATAAATACACAGAACCCTCAACTCGCAGAACCCTCAACTCGCAGAACCCTCAACTCGCAGAACCCTCAACTCGCAGAACCTTTAACTCACAGAACCCTTAACTCACAGAACCCTTAACCTGTAAGCAGAAATGCAAACCTGGGGTTGCACCCAATCAGCTGCTTCCTCTGGTCCTCTTCCACCAATCTCAGACTTCCACCAGACCCTTTCTCTGGAAGTGTGATGGAACGCTGCAGATTGGATAACTCCTCCTCTCACCAACGGCTCCCCGGCCCTCTGTGAAAGCAAGCCTCGCGCTCGATTAATAACTCACCGCCCAGGTAACTCCTCCTCTCACCAACGGCTCCCCGGGCCTCTGTGAGAGCAAGCCACGCGCTCGATTTTAACTCACCGCCCAGGTAACTCCTCCTCTCACTCCAACGGCTCCCTGGGCCTCTCTAAATACATTATCTACTTTGAATGTCATAACCACACAAGTCCTCTCTTATCTTTAGTTGCCCATGAACATACACTCGTACAATTTCCGTGCTCCTCAGAGGGCTCTCCACAGCCTTGGGCACTATGTCCGAGGAAGAATGCGCTGGCTGTGGAGAGGGTCCAGAGGAGGTTTACAAGAATGATCCCAAGCATGAGTGGGTTAACATATTATGAGCGTTTGGCGGCACTGGGCCTGTACTTGTTGGAGTTTAGAAGAATTAGGGGGCACCTCATTGAAACTTAGCGAATAGTGAAAGGCTTGGATGGTGTGGATGTGGAGAAGATCGTGGGAGTGGCTAGGACTAGAGGTTATAGCCTCCCTAAATTCACCTTGTAGGACCTCAACCCTTTTTTTACCTATATCGTTGGTGTCAATGTGCACCACGACAACTGGCTGCTCACCCTCCCCCTCCAGAATGTTCTGCAGCCGCTCAGTGACATCCCTGACCCTTGCACCAGGGAGGCAACATACCATCCTGGAGTTTCGTTTGCGGCCGCAGAAACGCCTATCTATTCCCCTTACATTTGAATCCCCTTTTACTATTGCCCCACACTTTTTTCGCCCCTCCCACTTCCATTCGTGGGAGTGGCTAGGACTAGAGGTTATAGCCTCAGATTAAAGTGGAATTGATTTAGGAAGGTGACAGGAACTAAGTTATTTTCTCAAATGGTGATAAATCCGTGGGATTTTTTGCCAACGAGGCCATTTGTGAATAATTTTAAGGCAGTGATAGAGAGCTTCTTGGTTAGTTCATATGTCAGGGGTTATGAGGAGATGGCAGGAACATAGGGTTGGGATGGACATAGATCAGGCACGATTGAAAGATGCAGTAGAAGATGGGCCAAATGGCATAATTCAGCTCACATCACTTACGACCATATGATCCTTCTCCACCTTAACAATCCCACACATCCGTTGTTAGTACACTGGGAGATTATATATCAGCCGCGTGGTTGAAGAAGTTTCTGAATAGCCGGGGATGGGCATTGATCGCTGTGATATCTCATTAGCATAACATCGATCCATTTTCAAGATGTATTAAGGTCCATTCGTTCCTTCATGCTCCAAGCTTGAGCAAACCTACCGAATAATGAAAAGCCGAGTTAGAATGGATGTGCCGATATTGGTTCCAGTAGATGCAGAGTCGAGATTCAGGGGAGAGGGGGGGGGGGGGGGGGGGGGGGGGGAAGTATCACCTATTTTATTGTCTCTTCTATAAAATAAGCAAATTTAAAATAGAGATAAGGAGGAATTTTCTCAGCTAGATGGTGGCTAATGTGTGAACTTCATTCACAGACCTGTGGCGTGCAGGTAATTTGTTATTTTTAAATTGGAGATTTTTCGGCGATTAATAAGGGCATCAAAGGTTGCAGGGAGAAGGCAGGGAAATGGGGGTTAAAGGGAAAATAGACCAGCCTTAATCTAATGACGGAGCAGGCTCGATGGGCTGAATGGCCGAATTCCGCCATTCAACATGACGCTGGGCTGCACTGCATCAATTTTCGGATATTCCGCCATAGCTGCAGGAGAGAAAGGTTTTATTATTTCACGTTATTTTACATGCACGTTATTTTACCATGCTGCCTTTCCCCCGGCGTTTCACACTTCCGTTGCTTTAAGAGGAAATTGCAGTTGAAGCCATCAGATTCGCTAGTGGAAGTGTAATCCCAAAATGAATCACCGGTGAGGCAGCATTTTGACTGTTGCAGAAATGGCCTCATGTTCCCTGGTGATCTAGTGGTTAGGATTTTGCGCTGTCACAGCCGCGGCCCGGTCTCGATTCCCGGTCAGGGAAACGCTCATTTGCCATTCATAAAACTGTGTGGTCCCTACATTGATCAACGCCTACGACGGAAGAATAGCTGCACTTTCGGCTACTTGAGTATCGGTCATAATGCCGTTCCTAAAATGTGCGCTCCATTTGCCGACAACTTCAACCAGTCGGAATACCAAGGAATTTGCGTGAGACTAAATTAGTGAGAATAAGTGCGGGTGTAAGTTATCAGCGATAGTTTCCCCAACATGCAGCACGTTCCATGCAGGAGATGCCGTGGTAACCCAACATCTGCCGTTCGCTTTTTCTGTAAGAGGCACAACACGTGACCTGCTGCACTCCCACAATTCAGGACACAAATTGACCTTCCCGCAAAATGGCAAATCAACTTCATCTCCTCCAGTCTAACCTACTGTATTCGGTGATAATAACGTGGTATCCTGTACTTTGAATAAGCCAAATTGGATTGGTTTGCAGAACACCTGCTGTGAAAGCGCATGAAATACCCTCAGATTCCGGTGCGTGCCACTTTAATTCTTCTCCGAACCCACTTTTACCGCATATGCGGCCTTATTGGAAATATAGTTCACATTTCGTCTACCATGTAAGAGAAAAGATGTTGTAAAGCTGGAAAGTGTTCAGAGAAGATTGATGAGGATGTTGCCAGGAGTCGAGGGTCTGTGCTGAAGGGAGAGGTTGAGCAGGCTAGGATTTTCTTCCTTGGAGCGCAGAAAGATAAGGGAAGATATTATGGATGTGTACAAAATGATAGGAGCAATACATCTGGTAAACGCACATAAAATGGAGTTAAGAGGGAGAGATGGGTCAGCCATGATTGAAAAAGCGGAGTAGATTTGATGGGCCGAATTACCTAATTCTTCTCCTACTCCTATCAGTTAGGACCTGGTGGCTTTATGAATGCCAAGCAACTACATGGTTCTCCGTGATGAATGTCTGGGTTTTGTTGGTGGTACTCCACATAGTCGGCTCAGTGCGACTCCTGCAGTGAAATATGCCGACACCTGAAGCTGACGGAGGGGAACAATATACTATTAGTCAAAATGAAATTGATTCCCCTTGGTTGAAAGTATATTTGTGATAAATAAAATGGAGAAAATCTGGTGTTACCATTTAATTTTCAATATACCTGCATCTGTTGGGAAGCGGGGGAGAATCAACGCTCTACATAAAAACAAAATGGGAAGCAGAATTAACGATTCAAATAACAGAAGAAGAATGATATCAAATGTGTGAAACACAATGTTCATCCACAAGCTCACTAGTATGGAGAGAATTTTGCTGGAAGAATCTATCTCGCTTTTTTATAACACCCAAAATAAAAAGCAGACAACTTGCTGTCCTACAACATTGTTGGAGGCTCTGTGGGAGTACGGAGGCAGACCACTCGCATATTTTCTGGAACTGTGTAAAGATAAGGCCATACTGGGAAAATGTTAATGCTGTTGTAAAAGATATCTTGGGTTATAAAATCCCAAATACCTGCCCTGTGATGTATCTGGGGCGCATTAAACATATTGTAAAAATAGAAGATACATATTTGATTAAAGTTTTGCTTGCAGCAAGTAAGAAAGGCATTACCAGACAGAGTTTAATGAAAAAAGTCCAAAACAGAAACAGTGGTTAGAAATTGTGCGAGACATGGAGAAATTGACATATTCCTTGAGAGTCAAGGATAATTCATTTGAGAAGATCTGGGGAAAATGGACCGTTAATTTGAGCCATGACACCAATTAGATAAATGCCGAGCTAGATATGGGAAGATTGTGTTATATAGAATTAGATGGTATGTTTGTATGAATATTGAATTATCTCCAGGTAACTAATCAATGTAATGTTTTTTCTTTTTTAATTTGGTAAGTGAACCACACGGTCTTATTCAATGTTTTTATTTATTTACTTCTCCCCCCCCCCCCCCTCCCCTATTGACATATTTTTTTATTTTGATTACTGTTGTTCTTATTTTGTTTTATTTATGGTGATGGTCTTGCACGGTTTTGTATATATCTCTGAAAAATCAATAACAATTTTAGTGAAAAAAAAAATATATATATATACCTGCCCCTCACGTGTGGAAAGAGGTGGCGCTGCGTTCCCTTTAAATATTTGCCTTCTCATTTTAGACTCATGCTCTCTTTCAGAGACCTATATCTGACGAACAAAATAAATTACCTCAACTGCGCACATTGTCATAATTTAACCCTCCATAACTCGCCTCGGGGCCATCTTCGCTGCAGAGAAAACAATTTCCTGCACCATCCAGTCTCTCTTGCAAGTCACGCCGTCCAATCTTTGTCCCATTCTTGTGAATAGTATTGAATATTCCAGAGTTTAATGGGATCCTTGATAAATAATTTCGTAAAAGAGTATAGCTCTTCCTGCATTGTACAGCTCTATGATGTTTTTTTCTGTGAATTACTTCCTTTGAGTAGCAAACATGCCAGTTCTTTCTTAGGTCAAGACATTCTTCAGAACTATCTATTCCCAAACAATTACAGCCGGTTAAACTCTCTTGAACTCATTTAATCGATTATTTCATCTTGCACATTTACATTCTGAATCTAACCAACTGATCAATGCATTCGGATTTTTTCGGCCTCATTTGCGGAATAACGTCTCGAGCATGTCTCATCTCTTTTTTATTGATCAGCCGATCCCTTAAAAGATAACCTGTTGATTAAGGACATTCCTTGCCGATATTTATTTCTGTCACTTGTCACATTACACGTTATATGTTCTTATCATTTACTTCACAAAGTGCCAACAGGTGAAATATATTAAAGCTGCACTTGTCTTCGATCTTTTCCAGTCCAGAACGTTCCTTGTGATTTACATCATTTCGACCGCTGCACAAGACCATTTATCTTTTCTTGTGACGTGGAGTTCCACGGGAAATCCAGGATAAAATTATTAATGAGGGCATGTCAAGTGAATGAAGCGAAGTCTGCATACTGCATTACAAATGTTGCAACTAAAATATCACATGGCGCATGTGTTGATAAGTCGTATTTCTATATGAGCTGCAACTTCGTGCGACACGTATGAATTTGGAAATAGAATGTGCAGTCCTATTTTATTGTTCCTTTGTTCTGTTGGTGCTCAGCTGGTGCCTGGTTAGGGAGCGGTCGCATAATGAGTGCAATCGCTTTGCAGCAGCTGGGAGCAACCTATTTGTTAAAAGGTCCACAATGGACGTCCGCGGGGAGGTGATCTCACTTTGCCGTTCACTTTTTTCTAGGAATATAAATATAGCGCGGTTTATCTTCTCACTTTGACATCTGTAAGTTTTGTACTGCTTAAATGAGGACGGCTTGAAGGAGAAATGAGTTGGATTCGGCAGTTGCCGTTCGAATATTATTATTATCCAATTCTAGCAGCAATCGGAGTACCCGGTAGGTCAGTGGAACACTGCATGTGGTACTGACATGTGGGATGATGTGTTGATGAAGGCAATGTTAAAGATAAGGTGTGTGATGAAAACGGGAATGCTGGACGGCATCCATCTGGTGAGGATGGCCATTAACCAGAAACTGTTCATATACTTGAACGTTGGCCGTTCATTGGATCTGGTGCAGGTAAATTCACTTACAGAATCAGGCGTCGGTGCATCGTTGTCATGTCTCTCAAGGAGCAATCCAATCAGATCAAATATTATATACAAATATAAATAATTCAAACTCATCACCAGGTAGAGTAAATCGATAAATCTGAGTGCCGAGCATAGTTGGAGGCTGGTAAGGCATTGTAGCACATCGGTTTCATAAAGTTCATGTCCGCAAGGGGTAGAGGTTAATTGGCAATACCAGAGCATATAGAAGAGTGGTTCCGTTGACTGGCAACAGAGGATAAGAAGATGCTCAGGAGTCTGGTGGTGAGAGCTTACAAGCTTCCGTATCTTCTGCCCGACATGAGCAAGAAGTAGAAGGGATGACCGGTGTAAGACATGTCTTTGAACATGTCGCCTCCGTTTTCGAGGCATCATGAAGTGCACAGAGTCAACAGTGTGAAGTCCACTCCGTGAGATGGACGGCGTTTCATCTAGAACGCTATGCAATTTCTTACGTCTTGGGCAGAGATGTCACCACAACGAGCTGTGGTATACCAACAGTATGCTTTCTATACTAAACTGTAGCAGCATGTTTGAGTAGTTGGAGGCAGGTCGCAGTTCCTCAGAGGTGTTTGGCCTGTCGTTGGCTATCACTTCAATGTGGTCCTCCATGAGATATCGTTGGTTATATTAACTCCAAAGAACTTGAAGTCCTCAACGGCATCCACTTCAACACATTTGGTGCAGACTGGTACTCCATCGGTTTTCTTGAAAACGATCACTTACTGCTTCGTCTTGCTGTCACTGACGGAGAGATTGTTGTCATGTGGAAATTTGCAGAAGCGGTTTCAGCCAAATTTACCCGCAGAACCTTGAATGTATTGTGTGTACAGTCGGGGAGGGAGAAGGCATCCTTGCGGTGCACCATTGTTGAGAATTATTGTGGAAGGGGAGGGGTATTATCACAAATTCTCCCTGATTGTGGACTGTCCGTCAGAAAGTCCAGTATCCACTCGCCAGGTGATGTGTTGGTCGCTTGGTTCGGGAGTCTATCAATGGGTTTTGATGGGATTAGTGTTGAACGCTAATAAACAAAGCGTACCCAAAATATACCCACCCCCCAACTTAGCATCGCGTTTCCCGTCCGTATAACGACAGTTTCCTCTTTTCTACTCCCCCAGTGAACTTGTTGGCGATTGTGATCCTGTCCCGAAGAAATTGTGGTCTCTCCAAATGCACCACTCGTTACCTGGTGGCCATGGCGACGGCGGACATCTCGGTGATCGTCTGCGAAGTGATATTAAACCGGATTGCCAACCTTTATTGGTGGGACACATTGTTGCTCAACAATACTGTGTGCAGGTCCATTCTATTCCTGGCTCGCGCGGCCGTAGCCTGTTCTGTTTGGCTCACTGTTGCTTTCACATTTGATCGCTTTGTGGCCATTTCCAGTCAGAATCTGAGAACCAGATACTGCACCGAAAGAACCGCGGTGGTAGTTATAGCGATCCTATCTGCGTTCTTCTGTTTACAGAACGCGCCCTGGCCTTTCGCGTATACTTATTATCTCAGGGATAAGCAGGGTATACTGTGGGGTTGCCAAATACAATATCACTTTTATAACATGCCCTTGTGGATAGCATTTTCCTGGACTCAACAGCTTCTAATCCCAGTCATTCCATTTTGTTTGATTATGCTGATGAACGCGCTCACAGTCAGACGCATTTTAGTGGCCAGTCGGGTCCGCAGAAAACTCCGCGATCTCAGTAGTGAGGACCCCGAGATCGCAAACCGCAGACGGTCCGTAATTTTACTCCTTGCAATCTCCAGCAGCTTTATGCTGCTCTGGGGCACAACCGTAGGATATTTCATTTTCTATCGAATTCGGAACGGATTTTGGTACAAGGGGTTGAGGAACCCATTTGCAAAATTTGAACAAACTGGAGTTATGCTACAGCTGTTGAACACCTGCACAAACACGCTCATTTACACCGTGACCCAGAGAAGGTTCAGAGACCAGCTGCTCCGGGCACTCAAATACCCCTTCACCCAAACTGTAAGTTTAATCAACTCGAGAAACCCTTATGTAAAATAACATTGCAACACAAATGCCTTTGTGAGTGAGTGCAATAGCAAGGTAATGATGAGTTCACTCTGAAATCTATCCGCATCCATTTTTTAATAAATAGCTTGGAAATAGAATCAAAATCTGAACGTGTCCCCTGCACTGGAATGCATATTTGGCCATCAATTTATCATGGGAGACGGGCTCATTGTTCATTTGCTCAGTGGGGAGAGCGGTCATGGGGTACCGTGTGCTATGTTGCACTGGAACAGCCATTCAATGTCTCCGGATTTGAGCCTTACCGTTAACTGTTTCCACCTCCCTTTGAAACCAGCGGCGACCCCCCAGCGCGCAATGACAACAGACATAATGGTTCTAAACCTGTCATTCTCATTTTCTCTACTCTTCTTTGAGACGTTCCGTGATTACGTATGTAAATGCGCAGTGCACAAATATTTTTAATAAAATTCTTGCTGCAACATATAATTTAATGGTGGTTCCATTTTAATTTTGCTTCTCGCACTGAATGTACTTGCACTCATTGCTACGAACAGAGGCTTTCGGTTGTCATTAAAATTATTAACTCTGCACCAGATGCAGCCAAAAGTAGTGGGTGATATTCACACGTATGCATAACTAATGATATTGTTCACGGATGCAGAGTGTAACAAGCGAGTGTCCAGGAGAGGGCGACAAAGTGAGTAAGTTCTCCGGCGTGGGATGCCAGTGATCCAGAATCGCTTTGCATTATTGTCCCACCTCCACTGATGCAGCGCAGACGATGCAGCTCTGACGAGGCGAAGGGCGAAGTAACTAAAGTCGGCCTGCCAGAATAATTGTTTAAAACCCATATCAGTTTTGAGTGATTGCATCGTAAGATTCGTTCACCGCTCTTATCGTCAGCATCACGGAGAGGAAGAAGCTCAAAAGATTGCTTCTCAAGCTCGAAAGCATCTCTTGGCTTGCAGAGAATAAATGGAGAATGATCGAGTGGGCTTTCTATCAAACTATAAACTAATAACAAATGTAATTTCGGAACAAAATTAGTGCTATTTCAGCTGTTTGTGCCAGTTTTGACATTCATGTGGATCAGTGTCCATTTGTGACGTGGCGCCACCTTCCACGAAATCTTTTCATAACTGTTTACCAACAAACCCTCCATCCGTTGAATCCAGCCGCAATGCCTCTAACTCTCAATGCCAATACCTCTACTATCCCGGTCCTCGACTCTTCCACCTTATCACACTATTCTCCTTTAAACCGATCTCTGATTGCCCATGTAAGTACCCAGGTTACACATTTGCTTGATATAATGAGATTATAATGTACATTAAAGATTCACTCTTTACCAGTTGCATCCAACGGTAGCGGGTGGTGTCCATACAAGCAAGGGAAACAGTGTGTTGTAGGCGGGGGCGGTGAAGTGAGAAGTTTCGCTATTGTGAATGGTCATAATTGCAAATTGGTCTAGCATTTATCTCCCAAGCCACGACCGCAGCGGAGTGGCTGCAGCTCTGCAGAGGAAAAGAGTGGAGAATGAAAACAAGAGGAAATCGCTCGAAAGGATGCTTCTCAGACTCGAGTGCATTCCGGGAAAGACTTCGCAATTGGGATGTATATGTGGTTTAGTTGCCCGTAGTGAAGACAGTGAGAATGATGGAGGAGGCTTTCAATTCAAATGTAACTGATCACGAAAAATAAGAGATGTTTCAGCTGTTTGTGCCAGCTAAGATATTGATGAGGATCGGGGTTGATTGGTGACTTTTGACATGGCGGCAACTTCTGCACAAATCTTTCCATAATATTATTTACAATCAAAGCCTCCATAGAATGAATCCAACAGCCAAGCCTTCAGCTCTCAATGCCAATAGCTCCACAATTCCGTTCCTCAACCGTTCCCTGCACATCACTCTTATTTTTTGAGGCCATCTATGATTATCCATGTAAGAATACAATTCTTGATAACCTTCTTGTAGACTGCTTCTCCCACATTCGTGCAATAATATGTTTATACACACATAAATTTCGTTTAGAAATACAACGCGGAAACCGGCCCTTCGGCCCACCGAGCTCGCGTTGATCATGGATTCCCGCACACTAACACTATTCTACACACCGGAGATAATTTACCATTTTACCGAAAACAAATAACCTACAAACCGATACGTCTTTGGAGCATTCGAGGAAACCGGAGTACCCGGATAAAAAAAACTACGGGGAAGAACGGACAACGGGTCACGCGGATAACGGGGAACATTCTGTGCAGGCAACAACCGTGGTCAGGATCAAGCCCGGATCTCTGGCTGTATAGGAAAGCAACATTACCGCTGCGGCACCTCTGCGGGCTTGATAATAAACAATGTTATGGAAAGATTTGTGCGGAAGGTGGTGCCAAGTAACATGTCATAAATTAACCATGATCATTAATATTAATGTATAAATATAGATATTAACAATATATTTTTTTAATTGATATAATAATATATATATAAATGAATGGAGAGATTAACACAGGACATTGCATAGGCGTTAAACAGGTTAAATGCGGTTAGTGAAATGTTACAATTCTAGAATTGTTTTGGCATTACGTGAACGCACAGAAGGAAGAACAGTTCTCAGTAAAGTGTGGGGAGGCATCTCTGAACTGCTGACAGGAGTTCACTTCAAATGGTTCCAACTGACTCAGTAGATGTTTTTCTCACATAGAAGACGGAATGTTGCTCGAAAGCAAATATCTAAATTACTCTCTGGGTGCTACTTCCCCGATTTTATCCAGCCCCTGCTTGCTTTAGTTTGCAAATGCAAACCAACACACTTCACACATTATCTTCCGTTGCCCATGGACCAACCCTTTACCCAACCCTTCATTTACTGTTCTCTCTTGAAGCCCCCCTGCATCTTTGCAAACTCTGAGTGTCGGGCATAACGCTGTTCCTACAATGTACGCTCTATTCACTAACAATTTCAACCAAAGATTTAATTTTAAACACAAAAAATCACATGAGATGACCGTTGGTAGGAATAGGCGCATGTGTAAGTTTTGAGCAATGGTCTCCCCAACATGCATCACTTTCCCATGGAGGACGATGTCGTTGTAATCCAGCATTTTCAATTCCTTGTTGCTGCAGATGCAACAGCTGATATTACACCTATGCTATTCCCACAATTAATGCCAGTGCAATTAAGATCCATTGGGAACCATGTGAGGTTGGGAGCGATGAATGGGCGAGGGGAACGTCCATATATTTAATATTTGAGGTAAAGTATGAGGGGTAGTTGATTTTGGGGAAGTTGTTTCACTGTGGGGATAAACCAGGGCGTTTTTTATGGTGTGGAGGGGGGGTAAGTTACATGGAAACAGGCCATTCGGCTCTTCGGCCCATCGAGTCAACGCCTGCACCGATCACCCGTTCACACTAGTTCTCTGTTATCACACTTTCGAGCGACTCTCTACACACGAGGGGGAATTTACAGATGGCCGATTAACTTACAAACCCGCACGCCTTTAGGACATGGGCGCAAACCGGGGCACCCGGAGTTAACCCACGCGTTCACATGAAGATCGCGCAAACGATACAGTAACATCACCCGAAATCAGGATCAAACACGGGCCTCTGGGGCTATGAGGCAGCAGCTCTAACCAGCCGCGCCACTGTGCCTCATCTTGTGTATTCCGCTAATAGTGGGCGATTTCCTTCGGGTGCTCCAGTGTCTTCCCAAATAGGATGGCGATAATCTATCTCACATTGTCGCGTTGAAAGTAGGATCATCAGTGGGAGTTGATTAACAGTTGAAAGGGAGAGGGTGTTGCAATAGTAAGTGACAAGAACGAGGATCGAGAGAGTGCTCAGACAGTCGACTTTCCTCCTGAAGGGCAAGGAAATGTGAGAAATCTAATAATGTATTTTCTCCACCGATGGTGGCTGAGATTTGTATAGCTCCAAATTTGAGTTGGGTATTCTCTCCCCAAATCCTCTTCGCTCCAGACTCCAGTATCCAGATAACACCATACCGCAAACCCGTCCTGTCATTTTAGTCTTGGGTCCTGATATTTATTTGACAGGATGTACATGTTGATCAATTTGAGGATGCCGCTGAGGCTGCTGGTTTGTGCTAAAGGGTAATTGCACGGTTGTTCACAGCTCTTTCTAATTTATTGGCTCCCACATCCTGCTGCCCGGTCGGCTTCTCTCTCTTTCTCCCGCTCTTTCCATTTCCGTCTCCCGACCCACAGCCCCTCATTCCAAACTGCAAACCATCTGCTTTATGTTGGATTCCAGTGGATATCACACTCTTAGTCAGGATGCGGCAAATAAACCTCGTGACCTTCGTTCAAGCAGTCCGATCGAAAGGCCTTCCTGGTCATCCACATACCAAATGTCTCATTGGCGGACGATGGACGATAGCGGCACGCCAAAGCGCCAATATGACCATGTCAATCAAAGTGCGTTCGTGGAATTGTCCCATATGGCTGTACAAGGCGCATGTTCTTCTAAATATTTTCTAACCATTAGTTGCCCAAATGCATCTTAAGTGTTGTAACATTGCCGACCACTTCCTTACACATATTGGCACCGTGGCATAGCAGGAAAGGTGCTGCTTTTGAGCGCCAGACACCCGGGTTCGATGCAGGACACAGACATTAACTGAAAATCAGATACTTCCTTATACAGCAGGGCCAATCACTGCACCTCCTTGGGCTTCCTGTCGCCATTGCGAAAATAATACCAAACGTCCTAAACCTGTTCCAGATTCTCTCTGTTTTAGATCTAGAACATAGAACAGTAGAGCAAAAATAACTTGCAGTGTAGTTTATTGTCACGCGTATATGTGTGTGTAAAAATTTGTGTATATGTGGTTGGCTTTACATCTTCGCAAAAACACTACGCGGTAACGATGATAGACAAAAATGCTGGAGAAACTCAGCGGGTGATGCAGCATCTATGCAGCGAAGGAAATGGGCGACATTTCGGGTCGAGGCCCTTCTTCAGACTGATGTGGTGGTGGGGGGGGGGAGGAAGAAGAAAGGAAGAGGCAGAGACAGTGGGCTGTGGGAGAGCTGGGATAGGGAAGTGAAAGAAGGAGAAAGCAGGAACTACTTAAAATTGGAGAAATATGTGTCCATACGGCTGGGGTGTAAACTGCCCCAGCGAAATATGAGGTGCTGCTCCTCCGATTTACGGTGGGCCTCACTCTGGGCATGGAGGACGCCCAGGAAAGTAAGGTCGGATTTGGAATGGGTGGGGGAGTTGAAGTGCTGAGCCACCGGGAGTTCAGGTTGTTTTTTTGCGAACCGAGCGGAGGTGTTGGGCGAAGCGATCTCCAAGCCTGCACTTGGTCTCACCGATGTAGAGCAGCTGACACCTAGAGCAGCGGATGCAATAGATGAGGCTGGAGGAGGTGCAGGCGAACCTCTGGTGCATCTGGAAAGACTGTCTGGGTCCTTGGATGGAGTCAAGGGGGGAGGTAAAGCGAAAAGCGTGGCATTTCCTGCGGTTGCAATGGAAAGTGCCAGGAGAGGGGGTGGTTTGGGTGGGAAGGGACGAATTGACCAGGGAGTTACGGAGCGAGCGGTCTCTGCAGAAAGCTGAAAGAGGAGGAAATGGGAAGGAGGAGGAGATGTGGCCAGTGATGGGATCCAGTTGGAGGTGGCAAAAATGTAGGAGGATCATTTGTTGTATGTCACGGCTGGTAGGGTGGAAGGTGAGGACAAGTGTGGCTCTGCCCTTGTTACAAGTAGGGGAATGGGGAGTGAGAGCAGAGTTACGGGGTATGGAAGAGACCCCGGTGAGAGCCTCATCTATAGAAGGAGAGGGAAACCCCTGTTCCCTGAAGAATAAGGACATCTCCAATGCCCTGGTTTGGAACATCTCATCCTGGGTGCAGATGCGGCGTAGACTGAGGAATTGGGAGAAGGGTATGGAGTTCTTTTTTCATATTCCAATTAACATTTTTCCGCTCGAGGCCGAGATCACCTTCACTGAACATACCTCAACTTATCCTCGTCTCATCATTTACTTATTAAAAGTCTGGTCTTGTACGTGTGTATGTGTGTATGTGGTTGGCTGTACATTTTCGCAAAAACACTATGCGGTAACAATAACATTTTTACATAATCCGATTGACATATTTCCCCTCTAGGCCGAGAACACCTTATCTGAACATTTTATGCTTTGTTTCTGGACATTATCGACTCATTACTGAATAAAAGTTTAAAAAATGTCAAAAGATTTTGAAATTAAAACGACCAGCTGCAACTGATGACGTCACAATGGCTCGGCTAGCAGTGATCAGCCTCACTGAAGATTTCATCCTATATCTGACACGTTATTCGCCATTAAAGCATTAAAAATGCCAACTTTCACAAGATGTTTACATATTCTGATTCACATTTCCCCCTTCTAGACAGAGACCACCTTCACTGAACATGTTATGCTTTATTTCTCGGGCGAGCAGATCCAGCAGTATGCACTTGGTCTAGTAATTGTTAAAAGTCTGATCTTGTACGTGTGTATATGTGTGTGTAAATATGTGCATATATGCGGTTGGCTTTACATCTTCGCACAAACACCATGCGGTAACGATTCAATTTTTTATAAATTCTGATTGACCTTTTTCTCCTCGAGGTCGAGAGCATCTTTACTGAAAAAAATTATGCTTTATTTCTCGACATTACTGATTAAAGGTTTAAAAAATCAAAATACATTGAATTAAAAACGACCAACTTCAACTGATGACGTCACAATCGCACGGCAAGCAGTGATCGGCTTCACTTACGTTCGGGAACGGCTTGAGTTGGAGGACCACGCCTCCTGTGGGGGCTACGGGGAGGGAACCGGTGCGTTGGGGGGGAGCAGACCGAACGGGTCTGTACTTGTTCTAGTTTCTTATAAAACTTTGCCCTTATTAGCATCAAGCCTCTTGTATTTAATGTTTTCCATTCTGGAAAAATCGAAGTTCTGGCAATCTACCCTATCAACGCCTCTCATAACTTTACATACCTCAACCCGATTTTCCCGCAATTTCCGACATTCTAGAGGGAAATAATCCAAATATGACCAATCTCCCCCTGTACCGCTAATCCAGCCACCATTCCGGTAAATGAGCAACTGCGGCACGCTTTTCTTATTAAGTGTGTCCATCTTGCTGAATTGTCAAAGACATTCATTAATGGCTTTGCTACTGAACAATTGCCTTGCACAATTTTTTTTTTTTTTTTTATATTAGAAGTACAGTAAATTACATTAATACACATCACATAAATCTTATTACATTTTATTACATTTCGTTTTTCGAGCTTTATAAAAGGTAGAAATAAAAGAAGTAAGAAAAGTGAGCAAGAATCGTGAAGGTGCAGGAAAGTGTTGGGAGAAGAAAGCCCCTTAGGGAAGAAATTAGAGAAGGAAGTAAGACCCTACAAAGAAAAGAAAAAAAAGGAAAAACAATCGCTCTATTGCAACACAAAACTCCGCAAAAAAGGATATACCAACCGTGTGTTTTTTTTGTGTTTAAAATTTTTTTTTTATTTTATACCCCCCGTTACCAGATCCTGGTACCATTTATATTTTAAATTACTATTGCACCTTAAGCTTGTAATAGTTCCGTAAATGCAGACCACGTCTTTTGGAAGTGGTCTGCTTTGCCTGCTAGGAGGAATCTCATCTCTTCCAAGTGTGTTGTTTCGAACATGTTTGAAATCCACATTTTTATTGTTGGTATTGAAGCATTTTTCCAAAATTTGAGTATAAGCTTTTTTCCCATTATTAGCCCGTAATTAAGTAAGTTCTTTTGAAACATATTTAATTCGGGGTTACCTTCCGATATTCCAAAAATGATCCATTCTGCTTTTGGTACAAGTTTTATTTTAAATAATTTTGTGAAGATTTCAAATATTTTGTTCCAGAATTTTTGAATTTTTATACAGAAAACAAAAGAGTGCGCTATGTTAGCTTCTTGTGACTGACATTTATCACAAATGGGTGAGACATTGGGGAAAATTTATTTATTTTAGTTTTTGAATAATATAGTCTATGTAATGTTTTATATTAGATTAGAGTATGTCGTACGTTGATCGAGCATTTATGCATTAAACATTCTTTTGAAATGTTTATAGCTAGTTCTTGTTCCCAGTCTCTTCTAATACCATCGGTTGTAGGTATTTCTCTATTTAAAATAATGTTATATAAGTATGATATTAGATTTGCTGATTCAGCCTTTGTCTTCTTGGCTTCATCCAATAAGTCTGGGGCATGTTATGATAGTCTTTTGTGTATTTTTTCAGATAGTCATGGATTTGAAGATATTTAAAATATTGATTATTTTTCAAATTATATTTCAGTTGTAATTGTTGAAATGATAATAATTTTCCTAATTCATACAAGTCTCCGAGCGTTTTGATTCCCATTCTTTCCCATTGTATAAATGATTTATCTATAATTGAGGGTTTAAACGACGGGTTATTGACTATTGGCATTAAAAGAGATAGATTTCTTAATATTAGATTCTGTTTTATTTGTTTCCAAGTTCTAATTGTGCTATGTATCATTGGATTTTTATTATAATTTTTGTTATTCAGAATCATCGGTGAGAGGAGAGTCGCTCCTGTATTACACGGAGCGCAGTCCTCTCTCTCCATTACAATCCAATCCACCTGCTGGGCAGAGTTGTCCAGCAGGTGAATCATATTTTAAATATTTACTGCCCAATTATAGCACATAAAGTTAGGGAGCGCTAGACCACCCATCTCTTTTGGTTTACTAAGGTGTGCTCTTTGTATTCTGTGGGATTTGTAATCCCATATAAAATTTGTAATGTCTGAGTAGTTTTTTGAAAAACTTTTTTGGAAGATATATTGGAATTGATTGAAATAAATATAGGATTTGCGGTAAAAAGATCATTTTTATAGCATTTATTCGACCTATTAAAGACATCGGGAGCATTTAATTAGATTATTTAGTTTCTTAAGTAAGGGGCTATAATTGGCATTAAACATAGCGTGATAATTTCTAGTGATTTCAATTCCTAAATATTTAAATTTTTCTGTGGCTATTTTCAAGGGGAATTTCAAGAGATGTGTTGAGTCTTTCGGTTTTATCGACATAATTTCACTTTTGTTCCAGTTTATTCTGTATCCTGAGAAAGATCCAAAGTCCTCAATTAGATTTAATATGTTTGGAATACTGATTTGGGGTTTTGTGATATACAGTAATACATCGTCTGCGTATAAGGATATTTTGTTATTTGAATATTTTGTATTATAACCGTAAATATCCGGGTGTGTTCTAATTTTTTCAGCTAAAGGTTCAATTACCAGAGCAAATAACAGCGGTGATAATGAACATCCTTGTCTATTGCCTCTTGTTAATTGGAATTTCGTAGATAGTATATTATTAGTTAATATTCTAGCCGTGGGTTTGTTATATAATAATTTTATCCATGAGATGAAGCTCTCTCCCATTTGAAATGTTTGCAATACTTTAATCATATAATCCCATCCTACTTGATCAAACGCTTTTTCTGCGTCCAATGAAATGATAGATAGCTCTTGTTCTTGAGGTTTGTGAGAGTGCATTACGTTAAACAGACGTCTCAGGTTATTAAATGAATGTCTCTTAGGTATAAATCCCGTTTGATCCTCATTTATTAATTTACTAACATATTGACTTAGTCTTCTAGCTAGTGTTTTCGCTAATATTTTTTGATCCGTATTTAACAAAGCAATAGCTCTATATGAGCCTGGTTCTTCTATATCTTTATCTTTTTAAAGTATTAATGTGATCGTTGATTCTGCTGGTGTTTCAGGAAAGATTTGTTCTTTAAAAGCGTATGTATACATTTTCTGTAGACGTGGTGTAACTGTGTCGTAAAAACATTTATAAAATTCATTACTGAATCCTTCACGTGTTTTACCATTCTTAAGTGTGTTTATTGTGTCTTCTATTTCCTTAGCTGTAATTTGTGCTCCCAGTTCCTCTTGTTCCTTCAATTCTAGTTTTGGAAGGTTACAATTGTCCAAAAATTCTGAGACTATTATTGTCTATTAGCGTTTTCGATGTGTATAAACTCTTGTAATATTGAGCAAATATTTTATTGATAACATTAGGTAGTGTTAGTAAATCCCCTCTATCTGATTTAATCTTTAAAATTGCATGATCTTTTTCCCGTTTTTTCAGTTGGCGTGCCAAAAGTTTATGGGGTTTATCCCCAAATTCGAAATGTTCTTGTTTTGTAATTTGGAATAATCTTATAATCTTCTCTGATAATAATTTATTTAGCTTAAATTTCAGTATTAAAATTTTATTATGTTTATCCATAGTTGGGTCTTTAGCATTATCTATATCTAGTTGTCTAATTTGTTCTTCTAATTGTCTTTGTTCATTCTTATTCTTTTTGTTTTGAAAAGCTTGATACGAAATAATGACTCCTCTAATAAATGCTTTGAAGGATTCCCATAATAAATTGGGCGATATATCTGGTGTATCATTTGTCTCAAAAAATAGGTCCATCTGTTTTTTTAGATATATACTCCCTTGTGGGTCTTTCAGAATTTGCGAGTTAAATCTCCAGAACGATTTGTTCGTAGAGATTCCTTCCAATTTTAAAACGAAAGTTAGCGGGGAGTGATCTGAAATCGTATTAGTGTGATATTTAGGGTTCATAGTATAAGGGATTAGTTTTGTATCCACTAGGAAGTAGTCTATACGTGAGTATGTTTTATGTACCATTGAATAAAACGAGTATTCCTTTCCAGTCGGATTCGCTTTCCTCCAAACGTCTGCTATATTTGTATTTTTATATATGTATTTAAGAGTTCACTAGTTTTAGATTTCATATTACCTCTTTGTTTTTGCATCGATTTATCTAAGTACGGATCTAAAGCACAGTTGAAGTCTCCTCCAATTATAACATTTTGGTAGTTAAATTCTGCGATTGTATTCAGGATTTTATTAAAAAATTGAGGATTATCAAAATTGGGCGCATAAATGTTTACGAAAGTGATTGGCGTAGCATGAACCTCTCCTGTAACTATAAGGTATCTCCCTTCCTTATCTGATATAATGTTCTTTGATTTGAATGGTATTCCTTTGCGAATAATAATTGCGGTGCCTCTGGGTTTCGAAGTATATGAGAAGTGAAATGTTTGGCCTATCCAATTCGCCCTCAATCTCATCTGATCTTGATGTTTAAGATGCGTTTCTTGTAGAAAAGTAATGTCCGTGTTATATGATTTCAACTGAGCTATTATTTTGCCCCTTTTAATTGGTTCATTAATACCCCTTATATTCCAGCTACACAGTGTGATTCCTCCCATTTTCTTTTGTTTATCATCTTGCATTTTCTCTGATTTTAGTACCCTTATTTATTACAGTGCATCCATGCCTCAGGACTCTGGATATTTGGGGGGCGTTTATATTATTAACTTCCTTGGTAGATCCCTTTTGCGATTGTCCTTGAAAAAAAAACACATAGTAGTGACATATTGTGATTTTAAAAAAATGGAACAAGTAAAATTACAGTGTCTGAAGTATTCGACACTGTAGTGCGTGTCCCACGCGACTGTGGGGTTCGACATCTATTCGACTTCCGATGTTGATGTTGTACAATTAGCTCCGCTCCTTTTATTACTCTAAACCTAAGAAGGGGGTGCCATTTCAAAATCAATTATATTTCACCCAATTACACTATATATATATATTTAATTCAGACTTATCAGATCTGTGTTCAGCTACTGTGAAATTTATTTATCTAACACTTTCCTCTACTAATTATTTATAATTAGTTATATCTTTGATAATAGTAAGCTGTTAGCTGTAAGGGTTAACCAGAAACAGGCTCCTGGAATTGTGCCAGGTGCCTGTCTCCTCCCTTCTTCACACGAACTACATAACACTTAACCTTTCAGTATTATCTACTTTAATTCTAAAATGTGCCATCGCTATAGACGAGCTAGTCAGTCTTATTAGCAGATTATTACATTTTGCCATATAGTTCAGGTTAGTTTCCATTTATATTTCTATGCCTTGTACAATTTTAACATTACATCCCAACTTCTATACTCAATGCTCTGATTTATAAAGGCCAGCACACCAAAAGCTTTCATAACCACCCTATCTACATGAGATTCAACTTTCAGGGAACCGTGCACAGTTATTCGTAGATCCCTCTGTTCAACTGCATTCCTCAACTCACTACCATTTATCATGTACATCCTATCACTCTAGCACCCCACTAGTCACCGGCCTCCAACCTGACAAACAGCCATCCACCATTACTCTCTGGCATCTCCCATTCAGCCACTGTTGAATCCATCTTGCTACTCCACCATTAATACCCAACAATTGAACCTTCTTAACAAACCTTCCATGAGGAACCTTGTCAAAGGCCTTACTGAAGTCCATATAGACAACATCCACTGCTTTACCCTCATCGATTTCCCGAGTAACCTCTTCAGAAAATTCAAGAAAATTAGTCAAACATAACCTTCCAGGCACAAATCCATGTTGACTGTTCCTAATCAGACCCTGTTTATCCAGATGCTTATATATATTATCTCTAAGTATCCTTTCCATTAATTTGCCCACCACTGACGTCAAACTACCAGGTCCATAATTGCTAGGTTTACTCTTAGAACCCTTTTTAAACAATGGAACAACATGCGCAATACGCCAATCCTCCGGCACTATTCCCGTTTCTACTTCCTTCAATGTCCTAGGAAATATCCTGTCAGGACCTGGCCCCTGATCCACATTATATTTTTCAAAAGTGTCAGTACTTCCACTTCTTTGAATCTCATAGTTTCCATAGCTACTCTACATGTTTCCCTTACCTCACATAATTCAATATCCTTCTCCTTGGTGAATACCGAAGAAAAGAAATAGTTCAATATCTCCCCCATCTCTTTTGGCTCTGCAGATAACTGTCCACTCTGACTCTCTAATGGACCAATTATATCCCTCGTTATCCTTTTCCTATTAATATAGCTGTAGAAGCCCTTTGGATTTACTTTCACCTTACTTGCCAAAGCAACCTCATATCTTATTTTAGCTTTTCTAATGTCTTTCTTAAGATTCTTTTTACATTCTTTATACTCCTCAAGCACCTCATTTACTACATACTGCCTATAATTATTGTAAATCTCTCTCTTTTTCCGAACCAAGTTTCCAATTTCCCTTGAAAACCATGGCTCTTTCCAATTTTTACTATTTCCTTTCAACCGAACAGGGACATAAAGATTCTGTACTCTTAAAACGTAATCTTTAAATGTCCTCCATTTCTCCTCCACATCCTTCCCGTCAAACAAAATGTCCCAATTCACTCATTTTTAATCCTTTCGCAACTCCTCAAAGTTAGCCTTTCTCCAATCAAAAATCTCAACCCTAGGTCCAGTTCTGACCCTCTCCATAATTATATTGAAACTAATGGTATTGTGATCACTGGACCCGAAGTGTTCCCCAACATATACCTCCGCCACCTGACCTGTCTCATTTCCTAACAGGAGGTCCAGCACTGCCCCTTCTCGAGTAGGTACCTCTATGTATTGCTGCAAAAAACTATCCTGCACACGTTTTACAAACTCCAAACGATCCAGCCCATTTACAGAGTGTGTTTCCCAGTCTATGTGTGGACAATTGAAATCTCCCACAATCACTACCTTGTGCTCACTACTGATATCTGTGATCTCCTTACATATTTGCTCTTCCAATTCTCGCTCCCCATTAGGCGGTCTATAATACACCCCTATAAGTGTTGCTACACCTTTCCCGTTTCTCAGTTCCACCCAAATAACCATATAACCATATAACAATTACAGCACGGAAACAGGCCATCTCGGCCCTACAAGTCCGTGCCGAACAACTTGTTTCCCTTAGTCCCACCTGCCTGCACTCATACCATAACCCTCCATTCCCTTCTCATCCATATGCCTATCCAATTTATTTTTAAATGATACCAACGAACCTGCCGCCACCACTTCCACTGGAAGCTCATTCCACACCGCTACCACTCTCTGAGTAAAGAGGTTCCCCCTCATGTTACCCCTAAACTTCTGTCCCTTAATTCTGAAGTCATGTCCTCTTGTTTGAATCTTCCCTATTCTCAAAGGGAAAAGCTTGATCACGTCAACTCTGTCTATCCCCCTCATCATTTTAAAGACCTCTATCAAGTCCCCCCTTAACCTTCTGCGCTCCAGAGAATAAAGACCTAACTTATTCAACCTATCTCTGTAATTTAGTTGTTGAAACCTAGGCAACATTCTAGTAAATCTCCTCTGTACTCTCTCTATTTTGTTGACATCCTTCCTATAATTGGGCGACCAAAATTGTACACCATACTCCAGATTTGGTCTCACCAATGCCTTGTACAATTTTAACATTACATCCCAGCTTCTATACTCAATGCTCTGATTTATAAAGGCTAGCATACCAAAAGCTTTCTTTACCACCCTATTTATATGAGATTCCACCTTCAAGGAACTATGCACGGTTATTCCCAGATCCCTCTGTTCAACTGTATTCTTCAATTCCCTACCATTTATCATGTACGTCCTATTTTGATTTGTCCTGCCAAGGTGTAACACCTCACATTTATCAGCATTAAACTCCATCTGCCATCTTTCAGCCCATTTTTCCAAATGGCCTAAATCACTCTGTAGACTTTGGAAGTCCTCTTCATTATCCACAACACCCCCTATCTTGGTATAATCTGCATATTTACTAATCCAATTTACCACCCCTTCATCCAGATCATTGATGTACATGACAAACAACAAAGGACCCAACACAGATCCCCGAGGCACCCCACTAGTCACCTGCCTCCAACCCGACAAACAGCCATCCACCATTACCCTCTGGCTTCTCCCATTCAGCCACTGCTGAATCCATCTTGCTATTCCTGCATTTATAGAATAGAATAGAATAGTTTCTTTATTGTCATTGTAACATGAACCATGTACAACGAAATTGTAAAATGTCAGCCAGTCAGTGCACCATTCAAACATTTCTAAAAGCTAACGATACATACAAGGTAAAATATTTAAAAAGATAAACAACTAAAATAAATATCATAAAAATAGCACGCATAAACACCCAGCCCTACATCCTTCTGTCGATTTCACAGTCTCTTAGTATGTATCGCCCCTGCGTTCCTTGGCGGCTACATTTAGTGCCTTTATAGCAGTGGGGTAAAAACTGTTTTTAAGTCTGTTTGTCCTTGTCCTTGTAGATCTGTACCGTCTGCCTGACGGTAACAGTTCAAACAGGGAGTGTCCGGGGTGGGAAATGTCCTTTATAATACTCTGGGATTTTTTGATGCAGCGGGAACTGTGTAAGTCCTCCAAGGTAAGGAGAGGGCATCCGACAATCCTCTGGGCGTTGTCAATGGCCCTCTGGAGCGCTTTCCTCTGAGCCGCTGTGCAGCTGGTGTACCATACGCATACACAGTATGTTAGGAGGCTCTCAATGGAGCACCGATAAAAGGACAGCAGCAGTCTCTGAGTGATGTTATTCTTCCTGAGCACCCTCACGAAGTGCAGTCTCTGCTGGACCTTTTTCAGCAGCGCAGAGGTGTTCACGCTCCACGTCAGGTCCTCCTCAATATGGATTCCCAGGAAGCGGAAATCCGCCACCCTCTCCACCCAGTCCCCTCTGATAATTAATGGTACCATGTCCGTTTTATTCTTCCTGAAGTCTATTATTATCTCCTTGGTCTTTAAGGTGTTAAGGAGCAGGTTATTTTCTCCACACCACACTGTCAGCTGCTCCACCTCATCCCGGTAGGCGTACTCGTCCCCCCCGGAGATGAGTCCCACCACCGTAGTGTCATCCGCAAATTTGACAATGGTGTTGCTGTGGTGGGCGGGGATGCAGTCATGTGTGTAGATGGTGTAGAGCAGGGGGCTCAGCACGCAGCCCTGTGGAGAGCCGGTACTGAGGCTGAGGGCCGTGGATGTGTGATGGCCCACTCTGACTCTCTGGCTGCGACCCGACAGGAAGCTATTTATCCACATGCAGGTGGAGTGTGGAAGTCCCAAGTCCCCCAGTTTTTCCACCAGTTTGTGGGGAAGGATGGTATTAAAGGCAGAGCTGTAGTCCACAAAGAGCATCCGCACGTAGCTCCCCCGCTGCTCCAGGTGGGACAGTGCAGCATGGAGAGCTGTGGCTACAGCGTCCTCTGTAGATCTATTCGCTCTGTACGCAAACTGGTGGGGGTCAAAGCTTCGGGGCAGGAGTGATGTGATGTGACCCCGGACCAGTTTTTCAAAACACTTCATCACCACCGTGATCGTTGAGGCTGAAAATGTGGGGTTTTTTGGGCAAGGGGACTATGGTTGCGGACTTCAGACAGGGTGGAACAGTGGACTGGGCCAGAGACTGGTTGAAAATCCTCGTACAGACTCCAGCCAGCTGGTCAGCGCAGTCCTTCAGCACGCGTCCAGAGACGCCGTCGGGTCCAGTAGCCTTCCTTGGATTGATGGCCCGCAGTTTAACCTTCTTAACCAACCTTCCATGAGGAACCTTGTCAAAGGCCTTACTAAAGTCCATATAGACAAGATCCACTGCTTTACCCTCGTCAATTTCCCTAGTAACCTCTTCAAAAAATTCAAGAAGATTAGTCAAACATGACCTTCCAGGCACAAATCCATGCTGACTGTTCCTAATCAGACCCTGTTTATCCAGATGCTTATATATATTATCTCTAAGTATCTTTTCCATTAATTTGCCCACCACTGAAGTCAAACTAACAGGTCTATAATTGCTAGGTTTACTCTTAGAACCCTTTTTAAACAATGGAACAACATGCGCAGTACGCCAATCCTCGGGGACTATTCCCGTTTCTAATGACGTTTGAAATATTTCTGTCATAGCCCCGGCTATTTCTACACTAACTTCCCTCAATGTCCTAGGGAATATCCTGTCAGGACCTGGAGACTTATCCACTTTTATATTTTTCAAAAGTGTCAGTACTTCCTTTACTTTGAAACTCATAGTATCCATAACTACTCTACTCGTTTCCCTTAACTCACATAATTCAATATCCTTCTCCTTGGTGAATACCGAAGAAAATAAATTGTTCAATATCTCCCCCATCTCTTTTGGCTCTGAAGATAGCTGCCCACTCTGTTTCTCCAATGGACAAATTTTATCCCTCGTTATCCTTTGCTATTAATATAGCTGTAGAAACCCTTTGGATTTACTTTCACGTTACTTGCCAAAGCAACCTCATATCTTCTTTTAGCTTTTCTAATTTCTTTCTTAAGATTCGTTTTACATTCCTTATACTCCACAAGCACCTCATTTACTTCATGCTGCCTATAATTATTGTAGATCTCCCTCTTTTTCCGAACAAGATGTCCAATTTTCCTTGAAAACCAGGGCTCTTTCCAATTTTTACTGTTTCCTTTCAACCGAACAGGAACATAAAGATTCTGTACTCTTAAAATTTCCCCTTTAAATGTCCACCATTTCTCTTCTACATCTTTCCCATAAAACAAAATGTCCCAGTCCACTCCTTTTAAATCATCTCGCATCTCATCAAAGTTAGCCTTTCTCCAATCAAAAATCTCAACCCTAGGTCCAGTTCTGACCTTCTCCATAATTATATTGAAACTAATGGTATTGTGATCACTGGACCCGAAGTGCTCCCCAACGCATACCTCCGCCACCTGTCCCGTCTCATTTCCTAACAGGAGGTCCAGCACTGCCCCTCCTCTTGTAGGTACCTCTATGTATTGCTGCAAAATCTATCCTGCACACATTTTACAAACTCCAAACCATCCAGCCCATTTACAGAATGTGTTTCCCAGTCTATGTGTGGAAAGTTGAAATCTCCCACAATCACTACCTTCTGCTTACTACTAATATCTGCTATCTCCTTACACATTTGCTCTTCCAATTCTCGTTCCCCATTTGGCGGTCTATAATACACCCCTATAAGTGTTGCTACACCTTTCCCACTTCTCAGTTCCACCCAAAGAGCCTCCCTAGATGAGCCCTCCAATCTATCCTGCCAAAGCACTGCTGTAATATCTTCCCTGACTAGCAATGCAACACCTCCACCTCTTGCCCCTCCAATTCTATCACACCTGAAGCAACGAAATCCTGGAATATTTAATTTCCAATCACAGCCCTCCTGCAACCATGTTTCACTGATCGCCACAACATCATACTTCCAGGTGTCTATCCAGACTCTAAGCTCATCCACCTTTCTTACAATGCTCCTAGCATTAAAATATACACATTTAAGAAACCCACCCCCTCGTATTTTCTGTTTATTATATTTTATCTTCTTTCTACCCTACATTTTGTGTCCGAGTGCTACCATTTTCTGCCTCCTGCCTCACACACTGACAACTAGCTTTCCCTATTTGAGTCCCTCCCCCCAACCGTTCTAGTTTAAAGTCTCCGCAGTAGTCTTTGCAAATCTCCCCGCCAGGATATTGGTCCCCCTCGGGTTCAGGTGCAACCCATCCTTTTAGTACAGGTCGCACCTTCCACAAAAGAGGTCCCAATGATCCAGAAACTTGAATCCCTGCGCTCTGCACCAGGACCTTCCGTCGCTGCTTCCGGACCCATAAACTAATTGACTGCACAAACACATGTGTTACTTTTTAAGCTAGGGGGCTCGACTGTTGCAAGTAAATTAACAGGCACAATCCTCGGCAACGTGCAGTTTCGGTGAATACCTCCGCTCAGGTTGCCTAAATCTGCTTGATCTCCCGCTTGCTAAACACTTTAACTCCCCCTTCCATCCCACGCTGACCTATCTGTGCGAGGTCTCCTGCATTGTTAGAGGGGTCAAAATTGTCCCCTCTTACTTTTTGCTCGAATCTGTGTACGTGCTTGATAACGTACCCTGCTTCTGCAACGTAGAGGACGTATTTTACACTTCAACCGCGGGGAGTGTTTACGAATGGCAACGGCGTTTCGTAAAACCCTTGCCTCCCGTTCCTCCTCACTCTGTTGCTCAAACTGCAGACGGTCAGACAAATCCTGGCGATCAGTAGAGCTCGCGGGAGGCTCCGGGCTCAGAGCAATGGAGACAAACAGTGAGCGAGCAATGAAGAACGGAGGAATGTCCATCATCTTACTGATGGCAATGTAGTGAAGCTGTATCCTGTTGCGTTTGACTTACCTTGTTAATTTTATATTTGAACAAGTTACAAGCATTTGCTGTGCTAGCCACTGATCCAATGTTTATCCTCCAAGAAAGTGGATGCATGCTGGAGCTTCTCAGCTCCTGCACCAACTCGTGCATTTATGAAGGGACGCAGACCAAATTCCGAGAGTAGTTGAAGAATACGGCTAAATACCCCCTGGATCTATTTAGACGAATGTTTACATATTGGGAACGTCTCTAAAGTTCTGCCCCGCACCCCCTTCCCCGGATTCCTAAGCAAATTGGCTAAAATATACAGTTCCATTTCTATGGACTGTATACCAGCGGCTAATTTATATTTTATTTTCACTGTCACAGTCAATTTGAGTGAACTAATAAGGGAGGGTGTTGCATGGTTACATGGTTATGTAATTGGGGCAGTCAAGACCCCGCCAAGTCTACAGATTTCGGAGTTTATTTATCGGTTGTATTGTTTATTAGCTCGATGGTTGTTTGGAAGAAACAGCTCCTGAATCTTTAGCAGTTACATTTTTAATGGTCCAGATGGCAGATGTGAAATGAGAATCTGGGTCGTGACGGTCTCTGGTGGGGTTGGCTGAATTTTAGAGACAGCGACTGCTGTAGATCACATCGATGTCATTATCCGAGATGGATCAGATCGTGTTCACCGTATTTTCACTCTTCCTCGTTCACGTTTTCATACCCAGCTGCAGCGTTTCAAACAATTGACAAAACGAGTCCACAATTCTCCAGCAGATTTCCCAAGTGCATATTTACCCGCAGCTAACTCAATTGACGTACGTAAAATCCAATGAGACTTCGAACAGGCATGGAGTTATATTGTAATGTTAATTCCTGCTTCATTATCAATAGTTTTTCAAATGTGCTGCACGACCAATTAAGCAAATATGTAATATTTAAGCTAATGTTTATATGGTGATCAATCTCTTTATCTCAGGAAGTTGTAGACAGTTCCTTGGAAAAATGCAGTAACGGAACGAAGCGAATTTACAGCTCTTAATAGAAAGTAACGAATTTTCCCTGAATCGTTGACAACTGTTCATTTCAATATCGATTCAGATTGATTTGTTCGATGTCCCCTTTGACATTAAAGACTGCCCAGAATCAAATATCTAAAATTGCTCTCCGAGTGTTCCTTTCACATATGTCTTACAATGGATGGGCGTTTATCAGTGTTTAAGATTGAATTGGTTGGATACATTTTATGTGCTGATTGACCATTAACTATTGATGTAATTCAGAAGGGAACCCGTCCCGTCACGTTCCTTTGCTGATTTGAATCCATAATACCAACTGAGAGGGCAGTGCGGCTACCACCTGAAACATTGACGACTGATTTGGGGCTGCCTCCTGCACCCACGTTGAACACCAGGACTATATTAACGTCACAACTAATTCCATCCCGCACCCAAATTCACTTGGACCATCTCCGATATCTCCCTGCCGTTTCTTAATCTGACCGTCTGTGAAGAAAGCGAATGATATGTTAGCATTCATAGCGAAAGGATTTGAGTATAGGAGCAGGGAGGTTCTGCTGCAGTTGTACAGGGCCTTGCTGCGACCACACATGTAGTTTTGGTCTCCTAATCTGAGGAAAGACATTCTTGCCAGACTGATTCCTGGGATGGCAGGACTTTAATGTGAAGAAAGACTGGATAGACACGGCTTGTACTCGCTAGAATTTAGAAGATTGAGGCTGGGTCTTATAGAAACGTACAAAATTCGTAAGGGGTTGGACAGGCTAGATGCAGGAAGATTGTTCCCGATGTTGGGGAAGTCCAGAACATGGGGTCACAGTTTAGGATAAGGGTGAAGTCTTTTAGTACCGAGATGAGTAAAACATTTTTCACACAGAATTCTCTGCCACAGAAGGTAGTTGAGGCCAGTTCATTGGCTATATTTAAGAGGGAATTAGATGTAGCCCTTGTGGCTTAAGGGATCAGGGGGTATGGAGAGAAGGCAGGTACAGGATACTGTGTTGGATGATCAGCCATGATCATATTGAATGGCGGTGCAGGCTCAAAGGGCCGAATGTCCTACTCCTGCAAATATTTTCTATGTTTCTATGTTTCTATGTTTCTAAAATCGTACATTCTCTTGAAAACATCGTGTGAATTGGCCTCCACTCCCTGAGAATTCCACAGATTCACAACTGTCTGTGTGAAAATGTTTTAACTTATCTCAGCACCAAATGGGATCCTCTTATTATTAAACCGTGACCCCTGGCTTGGTCCTCCCTCAACATCAGGAACATTTTTCCTGCATCGAGCCTGTCCAATCGTTTACGAATTTAAGAGTCGCTCCGTATTCCTAAAGTCGGTTGCGTTTACTTTGTATCATCAATTCTTCACTCGCTGTAATGTGTTTCAGGTCTGGTTGATTCCGATTCCAGCACCCAAGAGGAGGGTCCGCTGACACATACAGAGGGCCAAAGCGCCACTTTCACATGTACCTATTCTTTATTTATTGATTTATTTACTTTCATTGTAGGGGGAAAACATTTTTTACAGTACATCTGACGTATTGCATTACATTTCCCTCCATTTTGTTTTTATATATAATAACAAAATAACAATTACCCACCCTCCCTAAACACCCCTTGGCAGCTAATGTTCTCACAATACAAATATATCACAAATACAAATGCACATTTTAACAATAATGAAGTAACAAAACAGAATAAAGGCGGCTCCCCACTTACTGTCAAGTGCCCTCAGTCAATAGGTAGTTCCTTTGAACCCTCAAAGTATGATAAAAAGGGTTCCCATTTCATATAAAACTTTTTCACAGACCCCCTCAATGTGAATTTAATCTTTTCTAGCCTTAAAAAAAACATCACGTCTTCCAGCCAAGCAGCAGCAGATGGAGGAGTGGTAGATTTCCAGACCAGCAAGATTCTCCTACGGGCCAAAAGTGATGTAAATGGATTGATATCAGACTGGGTTGCATTTAAACCCAAGGTTTTATCTGCTACACCAAATACAGCTACAAGCGGGCAAGCTACTGTCATCCCAAGGACTTCACTGATGGTTTTAAAAAACACTGCCCAGTAGTTACCAAGTTTGGGGCAGAACCAGAATGCATGAGCTAGATTGGCTGGAGAGAAGGGGCAACTGTTACAGCCAGCGTCTGTCCCTGGATATATGTCAGCAAGCCTGGCTTTGCTTAAATGAACCCTGTGTAAAACTTTAAATTGTATGAGCCCCAATCTAGCACACGATGACGGGGAATGGACTATTTTCAGTGCTTCTGTCCAACATTCCTCAGACAGGTCCATACCAAGGTCATCCTCCCACCTAGCTTTAACTTTGTTCAGGTTTTGATCTCCTGAAGACATCAGTTGAGAATATACGACAGAGATCAGTCCTTTATTTGCAAAGGTAAATGTTAGTTTATCCAACACTGTGACAGGCGGGAGATCAGGAAAAGAGGGGATTTTTTTCATGGCATAGTGACGGACCTGAAGATATTTTTAAAAAAAAGATAATTTGGGAGGCCATGTTTTTTGTGTAGGTTATCAAAACTATCAAATATGTTGTTGGTGCATAAATCCTTAATGCACATAAGACCATTTAAACCCCACTGTCTGAAGGTTGAGTCAAGTGTGGAGGGGGGGGGTGGGGGGGGGGGGGGAATAAATGGTTACTGTGAATGGGACCCAAAACTGAGGCTGATGTAAACTTATAATGGCAACGAAATTGATTAAACATTCTGATGGTGGACAGTACTTTTTACAGGAGATTGTAGGTCATTTGAAGCCCTCAGGTTCTCCAAACGATGCTGTCCCTCCTCGACTATTTAAAGAGGTTTTCCCCACTGTAGGACCATCTGTTATTGCAGTCATTAATAGCAGTCTGTCCTCAAGTGTTGTTCCTGAAAATCTTAAACATGCAGTAGTACAACCCCTGATTAAAAAACCTGCACTTGACCCTGCAGTTCTTGGAAATTTCAGGCCTATCTCCAAACTGCCTTTTCTTTCAAAAATCCTGGAGAAGATAGTGCACAGTCAATTAATGGCCTTTCTGGAAGAACATAATATTCTAGAAGTTTTCCAATCCGGTTTTAAAACCCTGCACAGCACCGAATCAGCCCTTTTAAGAGTTTTTAATTATATTTTTTTAGCTACTGACCGTGGTGACTGTGTTACCCTTGTGCTTTTAGATTTGACTGCTGCTTTTGACACAGTGGATCATGAAATATTAATCTCACGTTTGAAGCAGTGGGTGGGTATCAGGGGCATAGCACTGGAGTGGTTCAGGTCGTACCTGGCTGATCGAACTTTCTGTGTCAGCCTTGGGGACTCTGTATCCTCCTCTGCTCCTCTCTCGTGTGGGGTCCCACAGGGCTCAGTTCTTGGCCCTCTCCTCTTCTCTCTCTATTTGTTCCCACTTGGTTCCATACTTAGGAAGCACGGAATTTCATCCCACTTTTATGCAGATGACAGTCAGATTTATGTTCCTCTTATAAAGAAGGATGAACACTCTGTCGGACTGTTACTTGAGTGTCTCAACGACATAAAGGCCTGGATGGCTCTGAACTTTTTTAATTTTAATGATAAAAAGACGGAAGTAATGGTTTTTGGTGGCACCACTGCCCCCCCCCC
Organism: Amblyraja radiata; assembly: GCF_010909765.2. Taxonomy (NCBI): domain Eukaryota; kingdom Metazoa; phylum Chordata; class Chondrichthyes; order Rajiformes; family Rajidae; genus Amblyraja; species Amblyraja radiata. The sequence continues at coordinate 102,561,326 of NC_045958.1, read as the reverse complement.
CCCCCCTGTAGATCTGGGCTCCCTGGCCCAGTGTATCAGACCAAGCATCACAAACCTAGGGGTTAAAGTGGACCCTGAGCTTAAATTTGACAGATCAAATCAGATCAAGGCTGTTGTTAAATTAAGCTTTTTCCATTTGAGGCAGCTGGCCAAAATAAAGCCAATTCTGTCAAGGCAGCACTTTGAGACGGTATTCCACGCCTTTGTTACCACTCGGCTGGATTACTGCAATGCACTGTATGTGGGGGTTAGTGGGTCCTCCATCGCCCGTCTCCAGATGGTACAGAATGCAGCTGTACGTCTTTTAAATGTGCACACGTAAACATGAGCACATTTCGCACATTTTAGCCTCACTCCACTGGTTGCCTATTCAGTTTAGGATCCATTTTAAAATTATTTTATTTGCTTTTAAATCCCTGAATGGTCTTGCCCCGCCCTACTTATCTGAGCTTCTACACCCTTATACACCCGCCCGCTCTCTCAGGTCAGATAATCAGCTGCTCCTGAGTGGGCCTAAAACTAAGCTGAAGCTCAGAGGGGACCGTGCCTTTGCTGTGTCGGCACCCAAATTATGGAACGATCTGCCTCTCCACCTTAAACAGGCCTCTTCTCTGTCTGTTTTTAAATCACTTCTTAAAACCCTTCTCTTCTCCGTGGCCTTTGATACCCAGTAAGATGTCGACTTTATTTACTTGATGTAATTTCTTATTTTGATTGCTTTTATTGCGTGGCTATAATTTTTACTTATGTTTTATGTCTTTTAATTTATTGTTGTATTTCATATGTAATTTTTGCGCCTCATGTGAGCTGTTATGTTGTCTGTTTATGATGTCTTGTTTATGCTTCTGTACAGCACTTGGTCAACATTGGTTGTTTTAAAGTGCTTAACAAATAAAGTTGGATTGGATTGGATTGGATAGTACGACGAGGTTGGATGTAAATCGAGAGGGTTTCAATGGCTGGAAGGAATATACTAAAGCTGGGAGAGACGAGGAATAACAAGACTGTGACTCAAGCAGACACCTGTCTGTATCTGATCGGTGGAGCCAGAATAATATCTTTTGGATATTGGATGCCCAGTAATAATGAATAAAGCTAGGTAGGCCCAGTCCTTCGACTTCACGACCTCTTTGGAGAGTGCACTTATTGACCCTTGGAACCTGTTACCCCATATAAAGGAGGTTATAGATTGGTTAACAGTTAAAAAAATGACTTGGATCGAAAGACCGGCAAACAAGTAAAGAAATCTGGGAAGTACAGTCATCTTCACCGACTGCACTCTCCCAGCCATAGTGAGAGGTAGACTACGCCATCTCTCAATGTCAGTCTTAATTTGGCTAACTTGAGGCGTATAGTTAGCAGCAAACAGGGATGTGAAAAAGCGGGTAATGTGCATTCCTAGATATACAAAACCTTCTTGAGATATGGGAAAGGGCAGGGATTCCTATCGGATCTGTAAGGCATGGGTTGAAGGGAAAGCGTTCACATGTACCTATTCTAAGGATAATTATTACTTATACTGGTATCGCCAGGCGGACAGCCGAGTTTGCAGTCCGGCGATACACTATTATATCCATGTAATCCATCTAAGATAAATAGACTGTGTCAGAAATAACTGTCACCAATACACCCCACATCTAATCCATCTAATCATGCTTACTCTCAGATTGGTGTCAGGGAGATGCTTTCACTCAACCCCTGTCCTCTGGAGTAAAGGCTGAAGGAGACCTCATGACTTTAAACTATAATAAAATAGCGAGTATGTATAATTTATTCCGTACCGGTAACGCCTGGGAACAGAGATCGATTTTATTGCGGTCCGGTGCCATCACCAACAAGCAACGGGGATTTGTTTCTCAGCCGAGGTCCGCCCGTGATAAAATTCAGCAGCTTGACCATCTCGGCGCTGCACCTGCGCGTCTCTGTAGTTCATTACTGCGCTCTGAGTATATAAATTGGGAGGTCATGTTGCAGTTGAATAAAACCGTGGGTGAGGTATTATGTGCAGTTCTGGGCACCATATTATAGGAAAGACGTCTAAGCTGGAAATGGTACAGGGAAGATTTATGATGGTGTTCCTAGGACTACAGGGTCTGAAATACACGGAGAGGTTGAGTTGGTTGGGACTCTATTCCTTGGAGCGCCGGAGGTTGAGGGATGATCTTATGGAGATGTATAAAATCTTACGAAGAATAGATCGGGGAGATGCACAGTTTCTTGCCCAGAGTAGGTGAATCGAGGACCGGCGAAGAATCCGGGGCTCCAAGTTTACCGTTTCGTGAGAGTGGCGCGGAAGTTAGATAGGGCGAGGAGTACTTTGACATTTATCGTTCAGGTAATCGATTATGGCACGTTATGGTGCTCTTGCAGATGCTATTATCTGGGAAGAGTTCAGAGACGATTGAAAAGGACAGACAGACAGACAGACAGACAGACAGACAGACAGACAGACAGACAGACAGACAGACAGACAGATAGATAGATAGATAGATAGATAGATAGATAGATAGATAGATAGATAGATAGATAGATAGATAGATAGATAGATAGATAGATAGATAGATAGATAGATAGATAGAGACAGAGAGACAGACAGACAGACAGACAGACCGACAGACAGACAGACAGACAGACAGACAGACAGACAGACAGATAGATAGATAGATAGATAGATAGATAGATAGATAGATAGATAGATAGATAGATAGATAGATAGATAGATAGATAGATAGATAGATAGATAGATAGATAGATAGATAGATAGATAGATAGATAGATAGATAGATAGAATGAATATAGGTGCAGGAGGAGGCCATTCGGTTCTTCGAGCCAGCACCGCAATTCATTGTGATAATGGCTCATCGTCCCCAATCAATAACCCGTGTCTGCCTTCTCCCCATATCCCTTGATTCCACTAGCCCCTACAGCTCTATCTAACTCTCTCTTAAATCCATCCAGTGACTTGGCCTCCACTGCCCTCTGTGGCAGGGAATTCCACAAATTCACAACTATCTGGGTGAAAAAGCTTTTACTCACCTTAGTCTTAAATTACCTTCCCCTTTATTCTAAGACTGTGGCCCCTGGTTCTGGACTCGCCCAACATTGCGAACATTTTTCCTGCATCTAGCTTGTCCAGTCCTTTTATAAATGTATATGTGTCTATAAGATTCCCCCTCATCCTTCTAAACTCCAGTGAATACAAGCCTAGTCTTTTCAATCTTTCCTCATATGACAGTCCCGCCATCGTAGGGATCAATCTCGTGAACCTACGCTGCACTGCCTCTATCACAAGGATGTCCTTCCTCAAATTAGGAGACCAAAACTGTACACAATACTCCGGATGTGGTCTCACCAGAGCCTTATACATATGCAGAAGAACCTATTTACTACTATACTGAAATCCTCTTGTTATGAAGGCCAACATTCCATTAGCTTTCATCACTGACTGCTGTACCTGCACGCCAACTTTCAGTGACTGGTGTACAAGGACGCCCAGGTCTCGCTGCACTTTCCCTTACCTAACCTAACCCCATTGAGATAATAATCTGCCCCCTGTTTTTGCCGCCAAAGTGGACAACCTCACATATATCTATATTATACTGCATCTGCCACGCATCTGCCCACTCACTCAACCTGTCCATGTCTCCCTGCAACCTCCTAACCATCCTCTTCACAGTTCACATTGCCACCCAGCATTTTGTCATTCGCAAACTTGCTAGTGTTGCTCCTAATTCCCTCTTCCAAATCATTAATACATATGGTGAACAGTTGCGGCCCCAACACCGAGCCTTGCGACACTCCACTCGCCACTGCCTGCCATTCTGAAAAGGACCCGTTCACTCCTACTCTTTGCTTCCTGTCTGCCAACCAATTTTCTATCCATGTCAACACCCTACCCCCAATACCATGTGCTCTGATTTAGTCACTAGTCTCCCGTGCAGGATCTTATCAAAGGCTTTGTGAAAGTCACCCACTGCACCCCTTCATCCATTTTATTTGTCACATCCTCAAAAAATTCCAGCAGATTAGTCAAGCATGATTTTCCTTTCATAAATCCATGTAGACTTGGACTAATCATTTTACTGCTATCCAAATTCCCTATTATTACCTGGACCGTAAGAGGGGTGATGGTACTGAGGTGCGTAAACAATCATGAGGGGGATAGATAGGGTGAATGCACCGAGTGTTTTTTTTCCAGAGGTGCGTATCAAGAACGAGGTAGCATGGGTTTCAGGTGCGACGGAAAATATCCAATAGGAACGTGAGGGCAACCGTTTCACGTTATATGGAATGTGCTGTCAGATTAAGTAGTTGAGGCTAGTAGAAAATAAATATGTATAATACATTTCACCAGCTACATTGATAGGAAAACATTAGAGATTATGGCCAAAATGTGGGCAAATGGGGCTAGCTGGGCAAATGAGGCATCTCGGGCTGCATAGACAAGCTGTGCTGAAACGCCGGATTCCGTCGTTTCTGACTCCATGACTCTACGACTGAATATGTTTGCTCTTTGCTCTGTTTGGGCTAATCGCCATGCTACTAACATGCCACTAATTACTTCCGCTGTGGGTTGGATCATTCTGTGCAGGGAGGCCTTTGGTGTTGCTGTCAAAGGCTGCGAATCAGATACTGAATCTCAATTCAGCGTATTGGCCACGCTCTGTAGAGACTTTGGGAGTTCTTAAATAATTCGGCAGCAAGAGCTGGAAATCGGAACGGGAAATCTGGGCATAGATTTGAATGTGAACTCAACCCCTCAATCTGCCGGTACGGTGCCCTGCACAATATTTGAATCGTTTCATGTTTGCATTGTGAATCTGGGTGCGAATATGGTGAAACCACGTTCTTTAGAATGATTTCACTTCCTCGCCGGTTTCCGAAGTCTTGACTAATTTGATCTGGACTATTTTATGCACTTGTGGACATCACGTCACTATTTTCTTGGCAATAAATTCAGAATTATGTCAGGAGTAGTGGGAGTCAATGAGGCAAATATCTTTGAAGGAATACGCGGGCCATGGATAATGTTAGATTTTGATAATTGTCCAAGTTAGATAGCTATCGGTGCCTTGTGAATAACATAGATCTATAACCTTGGACATATTTCCCAGACGTACACAGAACTCTGAAGTAACAATGACTTGTAAAACCGGGTGTTGTAGTGGGCCCCATGAACACGGAAAGTTTCTCTATTTACTTCATCGGTACTTTAAAACAAGGCCCAATCCGTGCTCATCGCGTTATGCCCTAATGATCATCTTCCAAATTATAATATGCTTACATGCATAAAACCAGCAACATTTACCGTTTACGATATCATTTGGCCCTTTATGGACATTATTGCCTGTGACAGAAGGGCCAATCGCCATTTAAATCACCATCCTCAATCACAGTTTACATTGAATATGTTACCTTTAAGATAGCTCTATTTTGCAAGGTTGTTAACGCGTTTTTGATAGAATTAGACATTTTCCATACATTTTGCAATGAACTATAATCCTTCTTTGGGATAATGGATACTCTCTCGTTATCTTACCACAATCCCGTTGCTCTGTGTATTTCCGTGGGTCCTGCTCTGTCTCATGGAGTTCACCTCATAGGTGAAAATCTGATTTTGCAGTTGGTCCAGCAGAACTGTTTATCGTTGCCGGATCTATCTCTTCTTGCCGTGCAATATACCTTACTTCACTTTTATCAGAGAGGTTTCTCCATTGGATTTACAGATCGCTCTTTCGTTTTTTACATTGCACCCGGCGCTTTCACTCTTTTACGTGCACAATATATCAAATAGACCCCTTCCTTGATTACACTACATCACCTTGAGTCACTTTTCAATACACCAGTGTGTGGCTGTGTGTTCTTAGGACTTTACAGACGCTTGGTATTCGCTGACCTGCACGTGGTTATATTTCCCACAATGCCATGTCTACTCATGTACACTACACAGCGACGTTGTTTGCGTTGCCATTGAATCTGCCCCATGCTCTGCATTTTACCGAGTCTCGATACAAACTCTATCGGGTCTACCTGTGTTGCCTAAAACGTGTGTTGTTACTCGTGTCGGAATACGCTCGTGCATTTTATTCTAACGGAAGTGTGCACGCAGGATGGTGAATCTGTTTAATATTTGCACTGACCATTATTCAGGACACTATTTGACAACGTGCCCTCTTAGATACAGCGACAGCCCGCTAGACGAGATAAATTGTGCCGTAACCCGTCGGCCGTGATCGGCTGGACGCCGGTTGGCCTTTTTGACGTAGATTCCTGTCGGCATTTTCGAGTGACGGAAGTGCATTTTGTAGGTTAAAGCAGAGCGCTCATTTGTGCTTTTGTCGGAGACACAAAATGCTGGAGTAACTCAGAGAGACAGGCAGCATCTCAGGAGAGAATGAATGGGTGACGTCTCGGGTCGAGACCCTTGTTCAAACTCATGTCTTACGGGGGCGATGGGTCATAACAAGCACAGGATTGTCAGCATAATCTAACTCACTTGATTGCGAGAAAAATGAATCGTGTTTTAGGAATTCTGAATAAGCATTTGTATTTAATGGTTATGAATGCAATAAAGCAAACGCTGACATTAACAATTAATTATCCTGTCATTATCCTATTGTCTTAACAGTCATTTAATTATGTGAACATTTATAATCTGTCAACTCGCGCGTACTCGTCTCCACTGACCGGTTGCTGGCTATTTCGGAACGAAATCACCTCATGCAGTCGGCCAAGGCCGAGCCACGGATTGTCTTAATGGAGTCCCTACAGCGTTTTAATTTTGCATCAATATTCGAGCATCGGTTGTCTATTGTATCTCAGCGATTTGCAAGATGTATTGTTTTATGTATTTTTGGTTTAGTTAATTCCCCTTGTGTGAATCTTATTCGTTTTAACGTTTTAATTTTGTAATCTGTGCAACAGATGCGAAGCATGGTTTAAATGTGGTTCTAATCCAGCACGTGCATCCAAGTGGTCAAGCAGAACCATCGAAAGGAAGAAGGACGGATGGAGGAAATTGAATTTAAAGTCAGACCATTCTGGAGATCATCAGCAGGTCCCGGGGCATAGAAACATAGAAACATAGAAACATACAATATAGGTGCAGGAGTAGGCCATTCGACCCTTCGAGCCTGCACCGCCATTCAATATGATCATGGCTGATCATCCAACTCGGTATCCTTTACCTGCCTTCTCTCCATACCTCCGATCCCTTTAGCCACAAGGGCCAAATCTAACTCCCTCTTAAACATAGCCAATGAACTGGCCTCAACTACATTATGTGGCAGAGAATTCCAGAGATTCACCACTCTCTGTGTAAAAAATATTTTTCTCATCTCAGTCCTAAAAGATTTCCCCTTAAACTGTGACCCCTTGTTCTGGACTTCCCCAACATCGGGAACAATCTTCCTGCATCAAGCCTGTCCAACCCCTTAAGGATTGTGTACGTTTCTATAACATCCCCCCTCAATCTTCTAAATTCCAGCGACTACAAGCCGAGTCTATCCAGTCTTTCTGCATATGAAAGTCCTGACATCCCAGGAATCAGTCTGGTGAACCTTCTCTGTATTCCCTCTATGGCAAGAATGTCCTTCCTCAGGTTAGGAGACCAAAACTGTACGCAATACTCCAGGTGTGGTCTCACCAAGACCCTGTACAACTGCAGTAGAATCTCCCTGCTCCTATACTCAAATCCTTTTGCTATGAACGCTAACATACCATTCGCTTTCTTCACTGCCTGCTGCACCTGCATGCCTACTTTCAATGACTGGTGTACCATGACACCCATTTGCGGAATAAAATGTAATCATGCATTTTTGTTTTTATCTCAGGATTTCGCATTTCGGTAAAATACCTCCGTTCAGTTCCGAGTCGATCTAGTCTGCTCCATTAAAGCCTCACGTCTCCCCACTGTTACATTCTGTACTTCCCTGTCTGATAGAAAGTCCCCGTTTGCCTCTTCTACGCCTTCCATTGTATGACACATCTCCTTGTAATGTCGTGAGAGGATCAGGGCGCAATACGGAAAGAGCCCCCTGCGAGTGTGTTAACAATTCGGACATAACTTCCTTGTACTTCGGTTCTGTACTGTGGGACATTCAGCAGAAGTGATATCAACAAACATTCGTAACTAGCAGCATTATGGCTTACAATAGCGGGAGACAAAAGACTTGCTGACGGTGTAAATGTTATTGGGGGTTCTCATCCTCTGTCAGTGTATTTACCTACCCGTGCCTTACAATGCCTGCGTTAGAAATGCATATTCACACACTTCTACTAAACTCCCATCTAATTTGTTGCTGCCAGACGTGGTCGTGCATTACAGACGATAAACGATTCTGCCCATTTAGGAAACCTGAACGGAAACCTCTGGAGACCTTTCGCCCCCCCCCCCCCCCCCCCCCCCCACCCCCCCCCCCCCCCCCCCCCCCCCCAAGGTTTCCATGAGTCGCCAGAAGTTTTGATCACACGCCTGGAAGCCTCGACCGAAGCGTGAGCTGCATCTACTGACCAAAGATCCTACAGGATCTTTGCTACCGACCGCACACACACAAGCACATCGCGATGGTGGAGGCCAGGGACAGCGGAGGAAGAGAAAGGTAAACGGCTGCCTCAGAGCAGGTAAGTAATTTGGAGAGCGCGGGAGGAGGGAGAGAAGGGGAACGAAGGGGAGAGAAGGGGAAGAGAAGGGGAGAGAGAAGGGGGGAGAAGGGAAGAGAATGGTAGAGAGGAGAGAGAAGGGTGAGAGAAGGGGGGTGGGGAGAGATGGAGTCAGACGAGTGAGCACACTCTGCCGTACCTGCTTGCTAACCGTCTGTTGTCAACTCCCAATCCAATCTCGATTATAACGCTCTAGGCTGTTTCACTCGCCTTTCTGGAGGCTGATAATTGTTATTCAACCTGATCAAAATATCTGGATACAGTGAATATCTTACCGTCGTTATATTGTTAGGTTAGAATACGGAATTCTGAATGAAGTACAAATGGAATAGTTATCCAGCATGATAATACACTGACAGAGGATGAGAACCCCCAATTACTCTCTAATAAATCGATAGAATAAATACTTAGTACAGTAAAGTACTCAGTTGAGGTAGTTACTTAGTACAGTAACTGCCTCAACCTCTCCTTCGGTAAGGTCAAAGACAAAGTCAATTTTATTCGTCACATGCACCCGAAGGTGCAGTGAAATGAATTTGCCAGCAGCGATACACTTGAAAAGAACACGCAATACACAAGAACATTTAACACAAACATCCACCCCAACATTCTTCACTGTGTTGGAAGGCAACAAAGTTCAGTCAGTTTTAAGGCCATCGGTTTATTTTCATTGTCTGCTCTGCTCAGTCTGTGTTTCAAGAAAACAGCCACGCGAGTGGATACAGGAATACATTCTGTTCGCAAGAAGTAGTCATGTGTTAAACGCGGAGTTTGACCGCAAGATCAAGAACATGGTTAACTTAGAAGCATCTGCATTCTTATTTTGCTCATCGGCCTCCTTTCTGTTTCTTTAGCGATAGATACTTTAAGAAATATTTATTCGCTCATTGGACGAAAGTTTCTCTTTTGCGAAGTAGTGGGTCTCCTAAATGAACGAGTTTGGCGTCAATTTATTTTCAATTGAAAAGTGGTTTCTCTAGATATCTCGCCGAAAGCAGGCAGTCACTACCAGAAATAGACAGATTCAAGACGCTGTGTGAATCCTGCTCTGACTGCTTCTGCTCCCCGCACATAACCTGTGAGCTTCGAGGCAGCTGCCCAAGCCGCAATGAACACACCCATCCACGAAATAGCAGCTGTGCGCTTAAAATTCCCGCCATTCTCAACACTGTCTGATCCACTGCGCATAATAAACTGCCGTATCAGTCAGACGCAGTCCCGAGATTGTCAATCGCTATTTCTTCTCCCACTGCTGGACAGACTTCTGAAAAACGATTTCAAGCGAATTCTGCCTTCTGGTCAGAGCCACCGTAAGGCTGTCCTAGACTCTCCTACATGTGGAAACATCCTCTCCACATCCACTCTATCCAAGTTTTTCACGATTCTGAAATATTCAATTAGGTCTTCCATGAACTCCAGCGAGTACAGACCTTCAAACGCTCAACATAGGTTAACCCAATCATTCCTGCTGGGATCATTTTCGTAAATCTCCTCTGGACACTTCCCAACGCCGGGACATCCTTCCTCAGATATGGGGCTCAGGGCCAAGGGTTGGGGGGGAGGGGGGGGTGAGGTGAGAGACAGATCTCGACTGAAGTTAAAGTTTACTTTGGTTTATTGAATCCATATACAGTGAAAGGCTTTTGTTGCGTGCTAACCAGCCAGCGGAAAGACTCTTCGTGATTACCATCGAACCATCCTATTGTACCGATATAGGATAAAGGGAATAACGATAAATTCCAGTATAGGCTGATTGAAGATAATCCGAGGATCTACAATGAGGTAGGTAATAGTCTAGGACTGCTCTCCAGTTGTTGAAATGGTGGTTCAGTTGCCCAAATAACAGCTGGGAAGAAACAGTCCCGAATTCTACTCCTTCAAGGGGCTGTTAAATATCAAAAAGGACCTCCTTTTGACTGCTGGGCTTTATAATGAAGTAAAGCAAGAACATTGGATAATAGGCAAGGTTGATTAGAGAAGTTAGGAGGTCATGTTGCAATTATATAAGACGTTGGTGAGACCGCATTTAGAGTATTGTGTTCAAACCATGTTACAGGAAAGATGTCAGCTGGTAAAGGGTACAGAGAAATTTACGAGGATGTTTCCAGAACTGGAGAATCTGAGCTATAGGGGGAGGTTGAGTAAGCTGGGACTCTATTCCTTGGAACACAGGAGGATGACGGGTGTTCATATAGAGATGTATAAAACCATGAGAGGAATAAATCAGATAGATGCACAGAATCTCTTTCCCAGAGTAAGTGAATCGAGGACCAGAGGACAGAGGTTTAAGGTGAAGGAAAATAGATTTAATAAGAATCTGAAGGGTAACCTTTTCACAAAAAGGGTGGTGGATGTATGCAATGTGTTGCCAGAGGAGGTAGTTGAGACTAGGACTATCGCAACGTTTAAGAAACAGTTAGACAGGCACATGGATTGGAGAGGTTTGGATGGATATGGGCCAAACGCAAGTATGTGGGGCTGGGACATTTGGGCAAGTTGGGCAGAAGGGCCGGTTTCCACACTGCCTGACTCAATGACACTCATAGGATAATGCAACATCAGCGTAGATTTATCAAAGGTGTGACGAGTGGAACACAGGAGTGAGGCCAGAGAATATGATACGTTTGGATTTCATAAGCAATTTGATAAAGTCATACACAGAGCGCAGGTCAACGAAAAGCCGGTGATATCAGGTGCAACGCATAGGGGCAGCACAGACTATTTTTGCTGTTAAGTGGTACATCTATCACCACAGATATGAATTGGTCTGCGTTATCGGTCTTACTGAAAGTAAGCATGCAGGGACAACAGGCAATCAAGAAAGCTAATGGCATGTTGGCCTTCATAACGAGAGGTCCTTCTGCAGTTGTACAGGGCCCTGGTCAGACCACACCTGGAGTATTGTGTGCAGTTTTTGTCTCCTAATTTGAGGAAGTATATTCTTGCTTTTGAGGGAGTACAATGTAGGTTCATGAGGTTAATTTCCGGGATGGCGGGGCTGTCATATGATGAAAAAATGGAGGGACTCGGCTTGTATTCACTGGAATTTACAAGGATGAGAGGGTTTCTTGCAGAAACATATACAATTATTGAGGGTTTGGACACGCTAGAAACCAGATTGGACACGCAGGAAACATGTTCCCGATGTTCGGGGAGTCCAGAAACAGGGGCCACAGTTTAAGAATAAGGGGTAGGCCATTTAGAACTGAGATGAGGAAAAACATTTTCACACAGAGAGTTGTGATCTGTGGAATTATCTGCCTCAGAAGGCAGCGGATGCAGGTTCTCTGGATGCGTTCAAAAGAGAGTTAGAGGGTTCTAGCTTTTACAACCTTGTTAGCCCGGAGACTGAACTTGCTTAACTGGAGGCTCACCTGTCCCCCGACACACGCCCGCTGGATTAAGGAGGTGCTTTACAATTTAAAGCTTGAAAAACTTAGGTTCTCTCTCAAAGGCTCTACCAAGACATTCCTAGATACATGGAACCCTTTCTTGGAACTTGTTAACTCTCTCAACTTGACCCCGGACTCGGAAGAGGACTGAGTGCTCTCCACCATTGTTCTGCTCTACTGCAGCTGCTCTCCCCTTAACGGGGGGTTAAGGGGAGAGCAGATTGCCTGTGCTACCCCTATGCGTTGCCCCCCCCCCCCCTCCCCACACTTATTTATTTAATTACTTACTTATTTACTGTTATTAGTGACCCCCTTTTTTTATTATTATTTTTTTTTTGTACTTTTTGTTTCGTTTATCTTACCATATTTGTGTGGATGTGTACGTATGTGAGTGTTGTTTGTCCCCGTTTGGTTCCGACCTGATTCGGGTGGGTTGAAGGTGGGTAAGGGTAAGGGCTTTGAGGGTCGCTTACATACTGTTGCACAATTATGCCTTGACTGTCACTGTCTGTTATCATTGTATGTATGCAAATTGCTGTGAAATTCAAATAAAAAGATTTAAATCAAAAGAGAGTTAGATAGAGCTCTTCGGGCTAGCGGAATCAAAGTATATGGTGAGCCGGCAGGAACGGGGTACTGATTGTGGATGATCAGCCATGATCACATTGAATGGCGGTGCTGGCTTGATGGGCCGAATGGCCTACTGCATCCATTGTTTATGTATCTGTGTATCGATGTATCCATCTCTCCCCTTTCACAGTCTATTTTGACCTCTCTCTCTCATCAGTTACATGGATTGACGCCATTGTGATCTTGAGCGTCCAGCTGGGATTGAAAACCAGTGCCCTTTTAGTGATGTGCATCATTATCTCCAGGGACAAACTAAGGTATGTAACATTCCAGGTAACCCTGCCTCAAAGTGATCAAAACGTGTGTCACGGAGTGGCTATTTTCTCCGCGTTGAGAAGTGATTCAAACGATCGATGGCATCCGAGTTGAACTAAGGTTTATTTTACCTGAACAAACACGTATCACAAAGTTGAAGAAATATTTCGACACGTATATGGATAGGCACGGTTTAAGAGAGATATGGGCCAAAAGCAGGCAGGCGGGACTAGAGTAACATAGAAACATAGAAACATAGAAATTAGGTGCAGGAGTAGGTCATTCGGCCCTTCGAGCCTGCACCGCCATTCAATATGATCATGGCTGATCATCCAACTCAGTATCCCGTACCTGCCTTCTCTCCATACCCTCTGATCCCCTTAGCCACAAGGGCCACATCTAACTCCCTCTTAAATATAGCCAATGAACTGGCCTCGACTACCCTCTGTGGCAGAGAGTTCCAGAGATTCACCACTCTCTGTGTGAAAAATGTTCTTCTCATCTCGGTTTTAAAGGATTTCCCCCTTATCCTTAAGCTGTGACCCCTTGTACTGGACTTCCCCAACATCGGGAGCAATCTTCCTGCATCTAGCCTGTCCAACCCCTTAAGAATTTTGTAAGTTTCTATAAGATCCCCTCTCAATCTCCTAAATTCTAGAGAGTATAAACCAAGTCTATCCAGTCTTTCTTCATAAGACAGTCCTGACATCCCAGGAATCAGTCTGGTGAACCCTCTCTGCACTCCCTCTATGGCAATAATGTCCTTCCTCAGATTTGGAGACCAAAACTGTACGCAATACTCCAGGTGTGGTCTCACCAAGACGCTGTGCAACTGCAGTAGAACCTCCCTGCTCCTATACTCAAATCCTTTTGCTATGAAAGCTAACATACCATTCGCTTTCTTCACTGCCTGCTGCACCTGCATGCCTACTTTCAATGACTGGTGTACCATGACACACAGGTCTCGCTGCATCTCCCCTTTTCCTAGTCGGCCACCATTTAGATAATAGTCTGCTTTCCTGTTTTATGCCACCAAAATGGATAACCTCACATTTGTCCACATTATACTGCATCAGCCAAACATTTGCCCACTCACCCAGCCTATCCAAGTCACCTTGCAGTCTCCTAGCATCCTCCTCACAGCTAACCCTGCCCCCCAGCTTAGTGTCATCCGCAAACTTGGAGATATTGCCTTCAATTCCCTCATCCAGATCATTAATATATATTGTAAATAGCTGGGGTCCCAGCACTGAGCATTGCGGTACCCCACTAGTCACTGCCTGCCATTGTGAAAATGACCCGTTTACTCCTACTCTTTGCTTCCTGTTTGCCAGCCAGTTCTCTATCCACATCAATACTGAACCCCCAATGCCGTGTGCTTTAAGTTTGTATACTAATCTCTTATGTGGGACCTTGTCGAAAGCCTTCTGGAAGTCCAGATACACCACATCCACTGGTTCTCCCCTATCCACGCTACTAGTTACATCCTCGAAGAATTCTATAAGATTCGTCAGACATGATTTACCTTTTGTAAATCCATGCTGACTTTGTCCAATGATTTCACCACTTTCCAAATGTGCTGCTATCCCATCTTTAATAACTGACTAGCAGCTTCCCCACTACCGATGTTAGACTAACTGGTCTGTAATTCCCCGTTTTCTCTCTCCCTCCCTTCTTAAAAAGTGGGGTTACGTTTGCTACCCGCCAATCCTCAGGAACTACTCCAGAATCTAAAGAGTTTTGAAAGATTATTACTAATGCATCCTCTATTTCTGGAGCTACTTCCTTAAGTACTCTGGGATGCAGCCTATCTGGCCCTGGGGATTTATCGGCCTTTAATCCATTCAATTTACCCAACACCACTTCCCGGCTAACCTGGATTTCACTCAATTCCTCCAACTCCTTTGACCCACGGTCCCCTGCTATTTCCGGCAGATTATTTATGTCTTCCTTAGTGAAGACGGAACCAAAGTAGTTATTCAATTGGTCCGCCATATCCTTGTTCCCCATGATCAACTCACCTGTTTCTGACTGCAAGGGACCTACATTTGTTTTAACTAATCTCTTTCTTTTCACATATCTATAAAAACTTTTGCAGTCAGTTTTTATGTTCCCTGCCAGTTTTCTTTCATAATCTATTTTTCCTTTCCTAAGTAAGCCCTTTGTCCTCCTCTGCTGGTCTCTGAATTCCTCCCAGTCCTCCGGTATGCTGCTTTTTCTGGCTAATTTGTACGCATCATCCTTCGCTTTGATACTATCCCTGATTTCCCTTGTTATCCACGGATGCAATACCTTCCCTGATTTATTCTTTTGCCAAACTGGGATGAACAATTTTTGTAGTTCATCCATGCAGTCTTTAAATGTCTTCCATTGCATATCCACCGTCAACCCTTTTAGAATTAATCGCCAGTCAATCTTGGCCAATTCACATCTCATACCCTCAAAGTTACCTTTCTTAAGTTCAGAACCATTGTTTCTGAATTAACAATGTCACTCTCCATCCTAATGAAGAACTCAACCATATTATGGTCACTCTTGCCCAAGGGGGCACGTACAACAAGACTGCTAACTAACCCTTCCTCATTACTCAATACCCAGTCTAAAATAGCATGCTCTCTCGTTGGTTCCTCTACATGTTGATTTAGATAACTATCCCGCATACATTCCAAGAAATCCTCTTCCTCAGCACCCCTGCCAATTTGATTCACCCAATCTATATGTAGATTGAACAGTAGATTATAACTGTTTTGCCTTTGTCGCACGCATTTCTAATTTCCTGTTTGATACCATCTCCAACTTCACTACTACTGTTAGGTGGCCTGTACACAACACTCACCAGCGTTTTCTGCCCCTTAGTGTTTCGCAGCTCTACCCATACCGATTCCACATCCTCCAAACTAATGTCCTTCCTTTCCATTGCGTTAATCTCCTCTCTAATCAGCAAAGCTACCCCACCTCCTTTTCCTTTCTCTCTATCCTTCCTGAATATTGAATATCCCTGGATGTTCAGCTCCCAGCCTTGGTCACCCTGGAGCCATGTCTCCGTGATCCCAACTATATCATAGTCATTAATAGCTATCTGCACATTCAACTCATCCACCTTATTACGAATGCTCCTTGCATTGAGACACAAAGCCGTCAGGCTTGTTTTTACAACACTCTTACCCCTTATACAATTATGTTGAAAAGTGGCCCTTTCTGATTTTTGCTCTGGATTTGTCTGCCTGCCACATTTCACCTTGCTACCTATTGCTTCTACCCTCATTTTACACCCCTCTGTCTCTACGCTCACACATTTAAGAAACCCTTTCCCTTTAACTCCATCCTCCACTATCCCATTCGACACCCCACCCCCCTTATTCAGTTTAAAACCACCCGTGTAGCAATGGCAAACCTGCCTGCCAGAATGCTGGTCCCCCACCTGTTAAGATGCAATCCGTCCCTTTTGTACAGTTCCCCCTTACCCCAAAACAGATCCCAGTGATCTAAGAATCTAAATCCCTGCCCCGTGCACCAGTTCCTCAGCCACACGTTCAGGTCCCGTATCTCCCTGTTCCTGCTCTCGCCAGCACGAGGAACTGGAAGCAAACCGGAGTAGGACGGGCATGTTTGTCGGCATGGGCTAGTTGGGCCCTGTTTCCACGCCGTATAACCCGATGAAGAACAAACACATTGCTGACCACGGGAGCTTGCTGTTCAGAACTGGGTGCTTCGCTTTCCACCCGCATTCAAAGACGTGCAGGTTTGTTGGTTCATTGGCTGCTGTAAATTGGCCCTAGTGTGTAGGATATAACTATTGTGAACAGGTGATCGATGTTTCCTCTTTCCACGCTGTATCTCTATTCTAAACCCAACCACCTTCATTCACTGTCGTCCGGTTTGATCCCAAAGGTTAAGCGGTCTGAAGATATTAATAAACAACTGCCATTCCTTTGAAGTCCATTTGTGACAATTATTGATAATCAGATCCCTGTGCACTTTCCAATCTCACTCAGCTCCATAGTTAGCAGTTGCTTGGCATCTTGGATCTGTGCACCACGATCTGCCCTATCTACAATCCTCCTTGGGACCCTCCCATTCTTTGTGTATGTCCTACCCGTAATGGTTCAAAATGAAGCACATTCCATGAAGAGAATTAACCCCCATCTGCCATAGCTCTGCCCATTTTACCAACTGATTAATCTCACCCTACAGCATAAACCACCGCCAATATTCGCATAATCTTCAAGATTACTAACAAAATATGTACGTCCATCTCAAATGTTTAGATTTGAAATTCAGATTATGTGCGTTCATCTCATATGTTGTTGTCAAACATTGACACTGACAATAGAATCCAGTTCCGTTTAGTTTATTATTGTCGCGTGTATCGAGGTACAGTAAAAATCTTTTTTTGTTGTGTGTCATCCAGTCAGCCAAAATACCATACATGGTTCCAATCGAGCCGCCCACGGTGTACAGATACAGGATGAAGGGAATAGCGTTTAGTGCAAGATAAAATCCAATAAAGTCTGAATAAAGATAGTCCGAGGGTTTCCAATCAGGTGGATGGGTGCTCAGGACTGCACTCTATTTGTCGATAGGGTGGTTTAGTTGCTTGATAACAGCTGGGAAGAAACTGACCCTGAATCTGGGTGTATGAGTTTTCACAGTGTATCTCTTGTCTGATTGGAGAGGGGAGAAGAGGGGGTGACCGGGTTGGGACCGGTCCTTGATTATGCCGCTGGCCTTGCAGTGGCATAACTATCTAATGTCAGGGTAGTTCAGATGAGATCTTAATATAAATGTCGTCAAAAAATATCTGCTGGCTGTTAATGGAGAAGCTTTGTTATTGCCAATTATCTTACGTCGCTTTAATCGATCTTGTGTCCACAGAAAAAGTCAAGACTGATCCATGGTGGGAGACTGAGAAGACCCGTTCTCCGACCAGTGTACACTTTCCCCGCCCACCCCGCGATGAAAGCATCCACCGACCTAAAATGCACGGTAGTTTAGTTTAGTTTATTGTCACGTGTACCGAGCTACAGTGAAAAGCTATTATTGCGTGCAAACCAGTCAGCGGAAAGACCATACACGATTACATTCGAGCCATCCACAGTGTATAGATACATGATAAAGGAAATAACGTTTAGTGCAAGACAAAGTGCAGTAATGCCAAATTAAGGGTAGTCCAAGGGTCTCCAATGAGATAGATAGTAGCTCGGGACCGCTCTCTAGTTGTTGGATGGTTCGGTTCCCTGATAACAGTTGAGAAGAAACTGACCCCGAACCTGCAGATGTGCATTTTCGTACGTCATAGCAGCAGAATTAGGCCTTTCGGGGCATCGAGTCGAGTGAACTCGATGAGTTGTGTAACTCATGAGATGAGGGAAGGCACTGCAGATGCTGGTTTAAACCGAAGACACAAAAAGCTGGAGTAACTCAGCGGGACAGGGGTCATCTCTGGAGAAATGGAAGTCCAATTTCGGGTCTAAAACCTTCTTCAGACTCAGTTTTCGGGTCTGAACTCGACGAGTTTTTCATTTGGGGGGGGGGGGGTTACCTTGGCAACTGTGAGCAATAGGGTGGGCGGGAATTTACGCTGTGCTATTCTTAATATGAAACCTTTGCAATCATTAATTATTTGAGTTTGCTAAAATAATTGGGCACCGTGTCTAAAATGGTTATTAAATTCGCTTATATAGCATTTGACAGTTTGCTTTATTTGAAATATTTCAATTCATTGTCTGTTTTGAATTACCGAGGGCGGCACAGAGGCGTAGCGGTAGACCTGCCGCCTGACAGCGCCAGAGGCTCGGATTCGACCCTGACTACAAGTGCTGCCCGTGCGGAGTTTGTACGTTTTTCCTATCACCACGTGGGTTTATTCCGGGTGATCCAGCCAAAGACGTACAGATTCGTATTTAATTAGCTTCCTAGTAAATTCTCCCTAGGATGCAGGATACTGCTAGTGTACAGGGTGAATGCTGGTCGACAAGGGCTCGGTGGGCCTGTTTCCGCGCTGTTTCTCTGAAGTTTTATTACAACGGCGGCCCATTAGATATGTGAAGCGGTCCCATCGGCCCCACTCACCTTCCTGTTTCCTGGTAACCCTTGTTATCTTTCACAAATGCTCTTCAATTGCCCTCCAAGACTTGTGTACTTTAACTACTCTTCCACAACCATGAATCTTGATTCCAGTCTGTAACTCTCCCCGGGGAATCTATCATTCTACATATAAACCTGCTGACGACCACTCTTCCCACTTCAGACTCCAGCCTGTATCCAACGCCCCTGTATAAAACGGAGCGAATGCTAGCTGCTAAGACCACTTGTACTAACAAGTCATACTCGAGTCGTGAGTGAAGTTTTGCTGCCACTTTAACATCTCTGCCATTTTGCTGTTTCAAAGTCTCCCCCCTGCTCCCACCTGGTGCACATCTGTTTCACCCACAGTTCTGCCCCAACCATCTTGCTCCTTTCCTCTTCTTTGTCCACATGTGTCCCTTATTCCCCCTCTCTTTATATTTCACCTTTCTCTCTTTATCCAACACCTGCCCTTTATAACATACGCCTTCCATTTGCCAACCAACACGCTCCTCACCTATAACTTGCTAGGCTTTGTCCATCCCCACCTTTTCCAGTTCTCTCCCTTCCCCATCTCAAGGGTCCGGACGCAAAACATCATCTGCTATTTTCTTCCACAGGTGGGACATGAGGTGCTGGTCCCCTGGTTTGCATTTGACTTCTCTGGCCAAAGAGGAGGCCCAGAATAAAAAAGGTTTGTGTGGGGAAAATAATCTCGTTCTATTTTTTTGTCCTATCACAGACTATGAGAGGAATAGCTGGGGTAAATAGTCTTTCACCCAGAGTAGGGGAAACAAGAACAAGTGGATATAGGTTTAATGGGGGAGGGCAGGAAGAGATTTAATAGTATCCTAAGGGACTTTTTTTTTGCACACAAAAGGGTGGTCAGAAGAGGGAATGAGCTGTCGGAGGAGGTAGCTGATGTAGGTACTATCGCAATGTTTAAAAAAAGCATTTAGACAGGTATATGGATAGGATAGGTTTAGAGATTTGAGCCAAACAGAGGCAAGTGTGCCTCGTTTACATAGGGCAGGTTGGTCTGTGTGGGTCAGTTGGGCCCGAAGGGCCTGTTTCCATGCTGTATGATTTGAACTCTATGACAGTCTTACACAGGAACAGGCCTTTCGCCCCACAATGCCCGTGCCAAACACAATGCCGAATTAAACTAATCATTTTTGCCCACGTGATCTGTTTGAACACCATGTACCTCAGTGCATGGGACAGTAATAGACCTAAATATAGAATACAGCACAGGAACAGGCCCTTCAGCCCACAATATCAGTGCCGATTATGCCGCCAAATTTAAAAAATCGCTAATGCTTGAATCAGGTGCGTTCTTGGGGCAGGCAGGGGCTAAACCAATTACTCCAGCTTCTATTTATGTTCTAATGTTCCTAGCAACATTTACCAAGCACATAGGCGGTGAAATGATTCCATGGAGATGCTGATCACAAAGGTTAATAACTCTGGTTCTCTCCCTTCATCACCCAGCCCCCCACCCTTCCGCCATGGGAAGATCGATGATTCCATTTAACAGTTGGAGACGGAAAGTTCCCTCCTATGGGTAGTAAAGGTGGCCCTGGAGAGAAACAATATGATATAATACTCTACTCATCCAACACCTGCTTCTCCTCCCCCCCCCTCCCCTCCCCAATTGCATGCAAATGCATGGTACAGAAATTGTTGGGCACTGCAGGGAATTGTCATAGAAAAACTGAGCCTCCAAGGATAGCTGTTTAATTTCTCCTGGGAAATCACAGTGAAATGGCAGTAATCTGATTTTATATTAATGCATAGATACCAAATCAATGTTGAAAATAAAGAAATCTCAGTACACTCATTGGGACCAGACCAATAGTTAACATTCAAGATTTCATTAAGAATAACATGGCTATGGACATTGTTACAAGATTAGACAATTATATCCTTGAACTGAAATGAGAGACATAATTCTTTGACCATGGCGATAGAACGTTATTGGGAACAACGTTCTGTTATCAGTGAGGAATGGATAACAAACCAATTGGCAACATTGCAAGGACGTTTATATTTTCAGCTCCAAGGTTCAGTTTTAAAATGTTTTGTGCTGCTTTGCATTCTCATCTGTGCATGTATTTACTACGAACTGAACATGTTCCTAATCAGTTTATTGGAACCCAAAGTTTCAGAACGACTGGCTGGGCCAAAGGCAATTGCTGCCATATTATCCAACATCACCTAATAAAACTGCTGTAAAATTTGTTTCAGTGCAATTTGTGGGATCCTGCTCTGCCTATGCTAGTAGCAAAAACCCGTGAGAGAATCTCCTTGGTTGGGAGATGTTAACGTGACATCCCATGGTTGCAAAGATACATCTTGGAAACAGGTCATTCGGCTTTATCTTGGTTCCATGCAAGACTGGAGGATTTAGACCCTTGTGCAGTGCAACTAATTGACAAAACAAGTTTGGACTACCATTGTCTTCTGATGTGTCATTGATATCTGAATCAGTGTTTTATTTCCCTTGGCAAGTCTTTGCAAGGTTCTCCAGAACACTGGAGGGATGAGCAGTGACTTCCAAGGACAGTTATTGTCAACCACGCAGGACTGCATGGATCAGGTCAAGGATGATTCCCTTCCCCGAAGGAATAGTCTGAAGAAGGGTCCTGACCTAAAACATAATCTGTCCATGTTCTTCAGGGATGCTGCCTGACCCGCTGAGCTACTCCAGCACTTTGTGCCCCTTTTTGAAAACCAGCATCTGCAGTTCCTTGCTTCTACCCAATATTAATCCAGTGATGGATCTGTGAAATAATCCAACAGCCTGTGTTACTTTTATCGATGAATTAAAAATATCTCCCCTTTTTGGAGCTTCACCGAATTCAAATCTAGACCAATTTTAGGAATGATCAGGTCTGGTGAGAAAGTCTTGCCCAACCTTTAACATCCAAGGACCTCAGAGCCAACTAATGCAACAACTGAAGCAAAGTTACTGTTGCAACGTAGGAGTGACAGCATCCAATTAGCACAGCAAGATCCCACAAACTGAATCGTGACGCAGGGATAATCTGTTAGCAATGCCTCCTGAGGGAGAAAACCGAGATGAGAAGAACTTTTTTCACACAGAGAGTGGTGAATCTCTGGAACTCTCTGCCACAGAGGGTAGTCGAGGCCAGTTCATTGGCTATATTTAAGAGGGAGTTAGATGTGGCCCTTGTGACTAAGGGGATCAGAGGGTATGGAGAGAAGGCAGGTACGGGATACTGAGTTGGATGATCAGCCATGATCATATTGAATGGCGGTGCAGGCTCGAAGGGCCGAATGGCCTACTCCTGCACCTAATTTCTATGTTTCTATGTTTGCAGAACACCACTAATCTATCTAAACAGGCAATGTCACATTGTGCACCCACAAGGAATATCCGCGCCTCAGTTTTATGGGACATGGGACTGTGTGGTAAGGTGCCATCTTCTTGGCAGCAGGGCAGGGTGATGCCAAGATGCACGGTGTGCCTCAGCCCCAGATTTGTGTTCTTCAGATTGTCCTTGCCATTCACACTTGGAGGCAACAGCAGGGTGGGAAATGGCGAAATGCTTGAACCACCTGTCGGGCTTTCACAACAGTCGGGCAGTTGCAGTGGGCATATTTGCTCTTCCCTGGAGCAAGGCCAGATGCCACACCATTTGGTTCCAGTTTAAAGCAGTAGTGCAGCTATCAACTAAGTGCTTTGTACATCCTGAGAAGACATTTTACACCCATACAAAAGGCTCCCCACACTCTCTGCACAGCAAGAAGCAGACCAAACCAAACTGTATTAGTGGCACAGCCACAGTGAATTACATTAGGTGACCTCTACACACCTCGACAATATAGTCAAGCCAAACAACTTAGTGTGCGTAAACAGTAAGGATTACGTATCAAATACACACAGACACAGACAGTGCAATGCACTTCACACACAAACACACAGTACTACGTACTTTCCACAGCAGACTATCATAGTGTAGGATATACACATCAACACCAAATGCACATCATTAACTTGGATTTATGAAAGACATTAATTAAATAGGCTCCTACTAATGGTAAATTATGAATTGAGCAAAAATAAAATCACATTAATAGCCTAGAGTAAAACCATACGTAAAAGATTTTGGCAAATAATTTAAACATACCATAAATTAACATTAAATTATTTGGAGTTTAAGATAAACAGCACTTATTCAAGCTTAAGTCTTAGAAATGGGCGCAGAGTTTGGAATCTTCTGACAAGGATGGCATTTATGCCTGAAAGGGCATTTACTGGCCTTCCCAGCTTCCTTGGGTAGTGACAGTGAGCTTGTCTTTGAGAGGGGGCACAGAGAATGGTTAAGATGCAGTAAAGATGCCAGAGGGCAAGAGTCACATATGACGGCAGGTGACACACTGGCATTGCTTGTACAGATGCTGCCTCACAGCACGAGAGGCCCATGTTCAATCCAGACCTCGGATGCTTGTCTGTGTGGAGTTTGTACGTTCTCCTAGTTCCCGGGTCATGTCACACATCCATATAACATGCATGTTTGTAGCTTAATTGGGCATCATCATTTTGCCTATTGTAAGCGGGGAATACATTTCTTGGGAGTGTGGGAGGGAATCTGCGATCAGGAAAAACAAAATCAAAAACAAAAAGGCATAGTTTTAAAGATGAGAGAGGAGGGTGTTCTAAAGGGGATCGAGCAGGAGATTTGGGTCTACACCTGGAATGTGCTGCCAGAGGTGGTGGCGACAGATTCAATTACAACATTTAAGATACATTTGGACAAACAGGCAAGGCATCATTGGCCCTAATGCGGCAAATGCCGTTAATGTAGATGGGCAACTTCATCGGCATGGAGGATTAGTTTAGTTTGGTTCAGAGATACAGCGTGGAACCAGGCCCTTCGGTCCACCGGGTCCGCGCTGACCAGCGATCCGCGCATATTAACACTATCCAACACACATTAGGGACAATTTTTACATTTACCAAGCCAATTAACCAACAAACCTGGACGTCGTTGGAGTGTGGGAGGAAACCGAAGATCTCGGTTACATGGAGAGCGTACTAACTCTGTACAGACTGCACCCATAGTCAGGATCCAACCCAGATCTCTGGCACTGCATTCGCCGTAAGGCAGCAACTCTACCTCTGCATCACCATTACGGTGTTGGACCCAAAGGCCTGTTTCGATGCTGTACAGCCCTATGACTTTTGCAAAAAAGCATTTTATCACCATTCCCCAACCCCCGCCCCACACCCCCCTCCCCATTTTCTTGACAAATATGTTAACCATGAAAATGATGATATTTCAACTAAATGCAAATCTGCATTCAGCACAACCACCACAATCTGCCTTGCTAACAGTGTCTGGCCTCTAGGTGATTGCCATTTAACTGCCTTCTGACAAGGCCCAGGAAAACAGTCCCTTCAATAATTGTTATTGCCAGGCATTAGTCAATCCCTCTTAGCAATATGCAGATCCTGAAAAATGTTGTACTTGTACAAGACATTGGCAAGGTTGCATTTGGAGTATAGTGTGCAATGCAAGTCACCCTGGAGGATGTCAGAACTGGAAAGATCACAGAAAAGATTTACGAGGACGTTGCCAGAAGCCTGAGGTATAGGGAAGATGTGGGCAGGCTAGGACTTTATTCCTTGGCGTGCAGGAGGAAGGACGAGAGATGATCTTAGAAGTTAATAAAATCATGAGAAGGATAGATAGGGTGAATGCACAGTCTTTTACCCTGAGTGGGGGGGTGAATAAACGAGGACAAAGGTTGAAGATGAGAGGGACAAGATTTAATAGGAACCTAAGGGGCAACTTTTTCCACTCAGTGGGTGGTGTATGCAGAACGAGTTGCCAGAGGGGATAGTTGAGGCAGATACTACAACAGCACTTAAAAGACACTTAGACAGATACATGGATAGCATGTGGGCCAGATACATTAAAGGATATGGTCCAAATGGAACCAGTTTAGATAGGCAATCTCGGTTGGCATGGTCGAGTTGGGCCAGAGGGCCAGTTCCTGTGCTGTATGACTATGATAATTGAAAACAAAAATCAGATCTTAAAATTAAACCACAGATGAAAAGTAACAGCTATTCAATCATATATCCGCAATAAAGTCTTAATTGCGCTCGATCAGATGGTAATAATCCAGGGCAAAGGTGAAACCCAAGCCAAGTAACAAGAGAAACATGGCAAATTTGCAATAAAAACTTCTGCTGTATAACAGATTATCACCATCATAAATCAAATGGAAGGGGATGAAATTAAAGTCCAGATCTCTCATTTCATATTTTGCTGTTGTTGCATATTATTTTCCATAGGGCAGATTACAACTAAATAATAAAATGTGGGATAGGTAGAAGCAAGGAACTGCATATGCTGGTTTAGGAAAAAGTGCAATCTGCAGATTATCAACAGTTCAAAGTGGAATAATTCTCTTGTCTGTTAAACAGCTCTGGGCCTGTGGTCGCTGGAGTTTAGAAGGAAGAGAGGGTACCTCGTTGAAACTTAGCGAATAGTGAAAGGCTGGGATAGAATGGATGTGGGGGGAATATTTCCACTAGTGGGAGAGCCTAGAACCAGAGGGCACAGCCTCAGCCGTACAAAGATGAGGAGGAATTTCTTAATCAAAAGGTGACGAGATTGACAAGTTTTTGATTAGTAAAAGCGTCAAAGGCTTAAGGGAGAGGCAGGAGAATGGGGTTGAGAAGGTAAGATAGATCAGTCATGATTGAATGGCAGAGTAGACTCAATGGACTGAATAGGCTAATTCTACTCCCATAACTTATGAACGTATGAATCAAGCATGACCATTTGCATAGGGAAAGCACATAACCTAGTAAAAGTGAGTTGGTTTAGAAGACAAAATAAATGTGGGATAGGTAGTCCTTTGGTAAAGATTCCAGGTAAAGATTAATTTATCTTAGTACTTTAGTAATTAGTAATGTGCAACTATCACTCTACAGGGAGACATGCTTTAAAAAAAAGAATGCAGGTAAGTCAGGCTACCCACACGAATTGCAAGCTTGATTGAAGCTCGCTCGACATTCTTCATTCAGAATCCCATACGGAGGGTGGGAACACTGTGGCAAGGAAAGGCTGTCACGATGAAGCAGGTCACTAGACCCCAAGTTAAACATTCCTTGAATGCACAGGTGATAGGGAATAAGAAATGCAGCAGAAAATGCTGGAAAAAGACAGCATGTTAAGGCAGCATCTGTGGAAAGGGAAACACAAATCTCAGGTTAAGATTTGAAGTATTAACTGGAGTTTCTCACCCCACAGATGCTGTGTAACCTACTGTGCATTCTCTGCTTTATTTTGAATTTCCAATGTTAAGCTTCCTGAAAAAGTGAGAGGTTACAATCTTCAGACCATTGACAGTCTGAACTGGAATAATACCTTGGTCTGTTGAACGGCTACGGTTTCCTTCAATTGAGCATTAACATTTGCACAATGAAAGTACAGAAGCTGCTAAATGTGAGTTAAACAAGACAAAATAAATGTGGGATAGGTAGACATTTGGACCGATCGCAGGTAAAAATTAATTCAGGCCAGTATTTCAGCATTTAACGAGCAACTCTGACCCTATGGGAAAAGATCCTTTTTATAAAAATATATAAGCAGTCGGGCCATCCATCTAAATTGTCATCTTTGGCCGGGGAGAGATTTTATTCACACAGCAAACTGCTTTATTCCCTTTTTTGCAACTATACAAAGCTGAATTTTAAATAACTGACAGACCATGACTGAGTAAACTCACTGATGGGTTGTCTATGCAGAACATAATAATTTACAAGGAGAACCAATCTTAAGTGGCCCAGTGTTTTAAGGGGCTGAGGGAGCAAAGAGGGCAACTCGTGGGGCATGATTGCGATGAGAGAACGCAGGCTGGGAGACATAAACCCATCAACAGAATGAAAGTCAGCAAATACGACCAACTGACTGACATTCGTAATATGTGTGAATAGTAGTAAATAGAAGGCCTTCATTTGAAAGGGCAGGCAGTCTTCATCTGGCTGGAGAAATTCCCGTGATGGTTGTAACAGGAGTGACAGCGACTCAGCAAGGACTAGCCCAGGTTACTGGGAGAGACAAGCAGAGGGGCTGCTCTAGGCTCAGAGTGAACAAGGTGTATTTCTCTCTAGAAGCACTGGAATTGGCCAGTCAGCTGTACTCCACTAAAACGCAGCAACAGGGGACTGCTCATAACATTTGGAGAAAGCAGACAGGACGGAGACACAAGAGACTGGAATATTAGGGGCAAAGCAAAGTGCTGGAGGAACTCAACGGATCAGGCTGCCTCTGCAGAGTGAATTGGACAGATAACATTTTGGGTTGGGATCGTTCCTCAGACAGAATATTGGATTAATGTCGCTGGGCAACATGATAACTGCCCCAGTCCCCGGTGTGAGGGATGAATGCATGATGTCCTATAGATTATGGCAAAAACAAAGTCGAGGTGAATGTTTATGAGAATACTAGAAAAGGTGAACAGTAAGGTGCCATTTACCCTGCCAGATAGGTCACTAACTCAATGGGGTGACGGAGGAACTGAAGGAAATCTACATTAGGCAGAAAATGGTGTTGGATAGACTGATGGGACTGATGAATTCCCAGGGCCTGATGGTCTACATCCCAGGGTACTTAAGGAAGTGGGTCTGCAAATCGTGGACGCATTGGTGACAATTTTCCAATGTTCTTTAGGTTCAGGATCAGTTCCTGTGGATTGGAGTGTAGCCAATGTTATCCCTCTTTTTAAGAAAGGTGGGAGAGAGAAAACAGGGAATTATAGACCAGTTAGCCGGACATCGGTGGTAGGGAAGATGCTGGAGTCAATTATAAAAGTTGAAATAGAGGTACAGTTGGATAGCAGTAACAGGATTGGTCTGATTCACATGGATATTTGAAAGGGAAATCATGCTTGATTAATCTTCTGGAATTTTTTGAGGATGTAACTACAAAAATGGGCAAGGGAGAGCCAGTGGATGTAGTATACATGGACTTTCAGAAAGCATTTTGATAAGGTCCCACATAGGAGATTAGTGGGCAAAATTAGGGCGCAAGGTATTGGGGGTAGAGTGCCGACATGGATAGAAAATTGGTTGGCAAACAGGAAACAAAGAGTAGGGATTAATGGGTCCATTTCAGAATGGCAGGCAGTGACTAGTGGGGTACCGCAAGGCTCGGTGCTGGGACCACAGCTATTTACAATATATATTAATGATTTAGGCGAAGGTATTACAAGTAACATTAGCAAATTTGCAGACGACACAAAGCTGGGTGGCAGTGTGAACTGTGAGGAGGATGCTATGAGAATGCAGGGTGACTTGGACAGGTCGGGTGATTGGGCAGATGCAGTTTAATGTGGATAAATGTGACGTTATCCACTTTGGTTGCAAAAACAGGAAGGAAGATTATCATCTAAATGGTGTCAAGTTGGGAAAAGGGGAAGTACAACGGGATCTGGGAATCCTTGTTGCGAAATCCTGAGATATAAACAAATATGCATGATTACATTTTATTCCGCAAATGGGTGTCATGGTACATCAGTCAATGAAGTTAAGCATGCAGGTACAGCAGGCAGTGAAGAAAGCGAATGGCATGTTGGCCTTCATAAAAAGAGGAGGAGTATAGGAGCAAAGAGGTCCTTCTGCAGTTGTACAGGGCACTGGTGAGACCACACCTGGAGTATTGTGTGCAGTTTTGGTCTCCAAATTTCAGGAAGGACATTCTTACTATTGCGGGAGTGCAGTGTAGGTTCACAAGGTTAATTCCCGGGATGGCGGGACTATCAAATGCTGAGAGAATGGAGCGGCTGGGCTTGTATACTCTGGAATTTAGAAGGATGAGAGGTAATCTTATTGAAACATACAAGATTATTAAGGGTTTGGACACGCTAGAGACAGGAAACATATTCCCAATGTTGGGGGAGTCCAGAACTAGGGGCCACAGTTTAAGAATAAGGGGTAAGCCATTTAGAACGGAGATGAGGAAACACTTTTGCACACAGAGAGTTGGGAGTCTGTGGAATTCTCTGCCTGTGGAGCCCTGTTCTCTGGATACTTTCAAGAGAGATCTAGGTAGGGCTCTCAAAGATATCGGAGTCAGGGGATATGGGGGGGGGGGGGGGGGGGGGGGGGGGAAGACAGAACGCGGTACTGATTGAGGATGATCAGCCATGATCACGTTGAATGGCGGTGCTGGCCTGAAAGTCTGAAAGGCATACTCCTGCACCTATTGTCTATGATTTAAGGTGAAACATAGAACACTACAGCACTGGAATAGGCCCTTCGACCCATCTTTTTTTTGCCAAACACACACCATTAAAATAATCTCCTCTGCCTGCACATGATCCATATGCCTATCCAAGTCTTTAAATGCCACTTTTGTATCTTCCTCCACCACCATCCCAGGCAATGTATTCCACAACTCACTATCTTCTGTGTAAAAGAAAATCTTGGGCCCGCATATCATGCCTCATAATTTTACATACTTCTATCATGCGTGCCCACAATCTCCAAACCTCCACAGAAAACACGTCAAGTTTGTCCAATGTTTGTTTGTAGCTAATACCCTTTAATCCAGAGGGAATTCTGGTAAAGCTCTTCTGTACCCTCTCCAAACCCTCCACATCCTTTCCATTAATCTAAATTAAATGTTTGAAAGAGTTTAGGAAAAACCCCCGTCTGAGGGCCAGAGGATGTCTCGAACTCTCTGGCAGTGATGGAATCAGAGACAAGAAGCACACTGAGAGGTAAATGGATGAGAACTTGAACTAATAACATAAGAAAACCGCAGACGAGCTGGAAAGCTAGTGACCCAAATATTTTGGCAGGGGTGAACGCAAAGGACTGAGCCACCTCTGTTCTATATATTTAGAATAATCGCTGAAAACTAAATAAAAATAAAAAATAAAATATACATACTTCTGTTTTCACCGAAACAAGGAATTCCTTTAGAAAAGAAAAGAGGAGGAATTTCTTTAGTCAGAGGGTGGCGAATCTGGGGAATTCATTGCCACAGATGGCTTTGGAGGCCAAGTCATTGGGTCTTTTTAAAGCGGAGTTTGACAAATTCTTGATTAGTAAGGGTGTAAGGGAACGAAAAAGGCAGGAAAATGAGGGTGAGAGATAGATCAGCCATGATTGAATGGCAGAGTAGGCTCGATGTGCCGATTGGCTGAATTCTGCTCCCATGATTTATGAACAATAGACTGATGAAAGAGATGACTTCCCGCACCCTTAACTTCATCCCTTAGAACAGCAGATGTGGAAAAAGGAAACAGGGCAAGAGGAAGAGAGGATGTTTACCCTATGTTGTGCATCTTGTTTTAGATTAAACAGAAGCAAGGAGAAATGGTGGGGGAGCACAGTGCGTTGTTGATACGAGCATAAGGGGAGAACTGAATTACAAGGGATAGACACAAAATGCTGGAGTAACTCAGCAGGACAAGCAGCGTCTCTGAAGAGAAGGAATGGGTGACATTTCGGGTCGAGACCCTTCTTCAGACAAAAGAGACAGAACTTATCCCCAGAGCTTGGCAGAATCACAGTTTTGAACCGAGAGCAGAGAGGCCAAGATAAAAGACTGGTCAGACCAGAACTGGAATACCGTGGGCACACTCTGGGATACGTGTGAAGGATGTTTAAAGGGCACAGTAAAGATTAAGAAAATGATTCCTGAAGGCAAAAGGCTTCAGAGGCATGGACTGGAGATTGTCAACAAAACAAGTTATGAAGGGGTCCAGTGGAAGGATTTATAATTATGACAGGTTTGTTCAGTTTAGAGATACAGCATTGAAACAGGCCCTTCGGCCCACCGAGTTCACGCTAATCATCGATTACCCGTTCACACTAGTTCTGTTATCGCATATCCACTCTCTGAAACTGCGTGTCAATTTACAGAGGACAATTAAGCTACATACCCGGGCATCTTTGAGGTGTAGGAGGAAACCGGATCACCCAGTGGAAACCCATGCTGTCACAGGAATAACATGCAAACTCCACACACATACAGTACCCGAGGGCAGGATCAAACCCGGGTCTCAGGTGCCTGCCACGAGGCAGCGGCTCTACCAGCAGATAGAGCATGATTGCCCTCACTGTCAGTGGGAATACAAACGAGTAGATGTAAATAAGCATGATTCACACAGGAAGTAGAAGTAACACAAAGGAAAATGTCCCCATCCGCACAGACCTAGTTAGGCTTTGGTATGCATATCGATGGAGAGCAGTGGACGCAGATTCATCTGTGTGCAGACTGGAGCTGAGCATGTATCTGAGAGGAAATTAATCTGGCAGGATGACGGCGGGAGAGTGGAGAAAGCTGGATTGCTCTTCCATAGACAGTACAGACATGACTGGGGAAACGGCCTCCTCCTCTGCTGTAACCATTCTGGCAATTGGGTGAGGCAATGGGTACCTGCTCATGGAAACAAGGCAGGGTGTGCCCGGTGCTTTAAAACCAGAGGCTCTTGTGCGTTTTGATGAGACAATTAGAAAAATAAATGAACAAGCTCATCCAAAAACAGGAAATAAACTTGCTCTCACCCACACCCCCATCTATGAATATAACATTTCTGAACTAATTCAGTGGCTAATTTCCGAAAAAATCAAAATCAAAAACCCTGCGAGGGAGGCCAGAGGTTGTCGATGGCACTGGTCCTAATTTGAGCACTGCTGTATATACCAGTGGTTATTGTAACTCCACCTGCTGAGCTAAGAGCCAATTTTTCTGAGGTCAGATAATTTCAGATGGTCTCGATGGTCACTCATCCAACCGCACGTTTACTCTGCGTGGGTCCAGCCTTCGCAACACCCAGTGCTGGTCCTGCAGGCTTGGGGTTATTTAACATGGGGAGTTTCGGAAGACACTGTTTGGAAACCTTTCAGGCGCCCGGCTACCGCGGACAGCTGGAGTGACTGGCCATGTGGAAACCACTGTCACAGAGGCGTCTCCTGGAGGATCTCCACCTCCTGATCCTTCTTCACCAACCCAAGCTCGACGGACAAGTCAGGGTCAAGCCCCTGCTTCTGATCTGTCCACACGGTCGCGTCTTTGCGCAGCTCCCCGTTCGACGCCTTCTGCACAAGCGAGCATTGAAGGCTGGGCTCGTTGATCTGTGTGGGCGAGAGCAGCAAGACGTCAGGCAAACCAACATTTCTCAGAGACAAAAAAGCAAAAGTGCTGGAGTAACTCAGTGGGTCAGGCAGCATTTCTGGAGAACGTGGATAGATGACAATTTCAGGACTCGACCCAAAACTTTACCTCATCTATCCACATTCTCCAGGGAGGCTGCCTAACCCACTGAGTTACTCCAGCACTTTGTGTCATGGAGCCATGCAGTGTGGAAACAGCCTCTTCAGCCCAAAGTGCCCACACTGACCAACATGTCCAATCTACACTAGTGCCACCTACCTGCATGTTGCCCATATCGTTCTAAACCTATCCTATACATGTACCTGTCTAAATGTTTCTTAACCGTTGCAACAGAAACTGCCTCAACTACCTCCTCCGACAGCTAATTCCATATACCCGCCAACCTTTGTGTGAAAAAGTTACCCCAGGGGAAACCCATAGTCATTAGGAGCATGCTTTGGTGGAAGGAGGACGATGGTAAGAGTGGGAGACACCAGAAACTGCAGATCTTGAATTCTTGACTAAGAAGAATGGCTGGAGGAACAGAGCAAGTCAGGCGGCATCTGTAAGCTCCAGAGGCAAATATATAAAATAAAGGTTACCAGAACTGCAAGACAGCTGGTTTGAAGAACAATCCCAACCTAAAACACCTATCTGTGTCCTCCAGAGATGCTGCCTGAGCTGCTGAGTTACTCCAGCACTTTGCTTTCCACGCAAGATTCTAACATCTGCAGTTCATTGTGTCTACCCCGATTATGGAGAGGATATTTTAGCATAAAGGTTCTGGGGTTCGGGGTTCGGGGGGGGGGGGGGGGTGGCTCATTAAAAAAGTCACTATATAAGACGGAAACAAGGAAAAAGATGTTCTCTCGAAAAACCATAAATCTTTGGAACTCCCTCAAAGGGCAGTGGAAATAGCCTTGGAATATGTTTAAGGCAAATGAAAAGATTCTTCCCGGGAAAAGGGTGAAAGCTCACCGGAGATAGGTAGCACTGTGGAGCAATTAAGTTGCAGTGACTCTGAAGCTGCAAAAGGGCACTGGAGTATGGCACCTGTGTGCCGTGCCAAGAGGATCTATTGTAATCATGTAATCAGATACAACACAGACTCCTGCCACCTTCAGAAGTTCTCAGATGACTCGGCAATTGTGGGCAATTGTGGGCTCCGCTCTTTCAGATCTTCGATCTGCACTAAGATGCTGTAGATGTTCTATCAATCGGTGGTGGCCAGTGTCATCTTCTTCGCTGTCCTGTGCTGGGGCAGCAGGGCGAAGGCCATGGACGCCAACAGAATTAACAAGCTCATCAGGAAAGCTGGCTCCACCTGGGGGTGGAGTTGTATTCACTGAAGGTGGTCTTGGAGGGGAGGATGCTGAGGAGCATCCTGGACAATACAGCTCACCCCCTCCATGGCACACTCGTCACCCTGAGGAGTACATTCAGGAACAGTCTGGTTCCACCAAGATGCAGCGCAGAACGCTACAGGAGATTCTTCTTCCCTGTGGTTATCAAACTGTACAACTCCTGTCGTGGGGTAGACTGAATCTGGAGGTGTGCGTTTTCATACTTCTATACCTCTAGCCTAATGAGAGAGGGGAGAAGTGGGAGTGGCCAGGGTGTGACGTCCTTGATTATGCTGGTGGCCTTGCCGAGGTATCGCAACGTGTAGATGGAGTCAATGGGAGGTTAGTTTGTATGACAGCATGGGCTACAACCACAATTCTCTGCAATTTCATTAGTCGAATGCTCGACTTTCTTCACTTACCGCTGGGTGATAGCGGACTCCACAGCTCAGCCTTTCCTTGCATCTTTCAGGCAAAAAGAAGAGTAGGTACCGAAGAACAGGAACCACAGTGGAAGGATTCACATCTTCCCCTTTCATTGGGCCTGCAACATAAACAAATGGCCTAAACTTACACATTAAAAAAAAAACTTCGACAATTATGTATTTATATCTGTACAAAGTTATACCCTGAAAAAACGTGCGCACATGCATCTAGATACAGACACAAGCGCACTAACCTATGCCAAAATATTTAATTAAAGAGATTCTATTGTATGGGAAAGTTTGAGAAATAGATTCATAGTTGTACAGCATAGAAACAGGCTCTTCAGCCCAACTCATGCATGCTGAACAAGTTACCTGGAAGATTGAGTCCACGTGCCTATGTTTGGCCTAGATCCTTCTGA
This sequence comes from Amblyraja radiata, assembly GCF_010909765.2. Taxonomy (NCBI): domain Eukaryota; kingdom Metazoa; phylum Chordata; class Chondrichthyes; order Rajiformes; family Rajidae; genus Amblyraja; species Amblyraja radiata. Next base: position 102,526,984 of record NC_045958.1, on the reverse strand, counting down.
ACCATTCCTATCCACGTACCTGTCTAAATTGCTCTCAAATACCCTTTAAAGCTTTTCCCACTCTCTTTAAATATGTACCTCCTGGTTATGGACTCCTTTACCCATGGCAAAAAGTCTGACCAGTCACCTTCTCTTTCCCTCACATGATTTTATGAATCTCTATAACGTGTCCCCTCAGCCTCCTATGCTCCATGAAAAAAGTCTCAGCCTATATAGTTTCTCCTAACCTTTCAAGTCACAGAAAGATCCTTGCAAATTTTTGCTGCACCTCTTCAGCTGAAAGGAGGAGCACGCACACACACACACACACCACTGTAAACTGTTTGGTTCCAGTGTCACATGGTTCCCTCTTGCACCCAGTTCCAATAAATCACGGTCTTTGTTTATTCAGGCCCATATTATGATTTCAGAGGTGGCACTTCACTGCGGCACAGTGGTAGATTTGTTGCTATTATAGTCACAGAGACCCGGGTTTGATCCTGACTACAGGTGCTGTCTGTATGAAATTTGTACATTCTCCGTGACCTGTGTGGGTTTTGTCCAGATGCCCAGGTTTCCTTCCACAATGCAAAGACGTGCAGGTTTATCAATAAATTGGCTTTGGTATAAATTGTTAATTGTCCCAAGTGTGTAGGATAGAGTTCATGTACGGGACTGTTGCTGGTCCGCGCGGACTCATTGGGCCGAAGGGCCAGTTTCTGAGCTGTATCTCTAAACTAAACTAGGCTCACAGTTTGCAAGTTGCACTGGAAGTAGTTTGCTGGCTGATGTCATTGCCTTCCAGGCATATAAACATTTTAGCTTGTTTACTCGTGCATATTAGCAGCTTTAGATTATAGGGAATATTTATATTTGCAGCGTGTACTGTAAACAAATGAGACGGCCTTGATGATACCAGTATTATTTTTGTCGCCACAAGCAAAGGCAGACGGTGTAATCTTGAAAGAAAAAGAAAATTGCTGAAGAGATTCAGCAGGGCAGGCAGCATGCAGACACAAGGACCGTTGATATTTCAGGATGATCAGAGGGTAGTTGAGGCCAGTTCATTGGCTATATTTAAGAGGGAGTTAGATGTGGCCCTTGTGGCTAAGGGGATCAGAGGGTATGGAGAGAAGGCAGGTACGGGATACTGAGTTGGATGATCAGCCATGATCATATTGAATGGCGGTGCAGGCTCGAAGGGCCGAATGGCCTACTCCTGCACCTAATTTCTATGTTTCTATGTAACTCTTGCATAAGGTATTGCAGAGGCTTGACAACTAACATGGCCTATCACGCAAACAAACCTCCCTTCCATTGACTCCATCTTCACTTTACGAAAGGCCACCAGCATAATCAAGCACCAGTCTCACCACAGTCACTCCCTCTTCCAGCAGGCAAGAGGTACATAACTTTGCACACATACCTCCAGATTCAGGGACAGCTTCTTCCTAGCGGTCATCAGGCAACTGAACAGTCCTCTCACCAGCTAGAGTGCGGTCCTGACCTCCTTGGGGACTTCATTGGAGACCTTCGAACTATCTTCAATTACATCTCATCTTGCACAAAACATTATACCCTTTATCCTGGATCAGTACACTGTGAACTGCTTGATTGCAATCGTGTATAGTCGTTTCGCTGACTGGATAGCACGCAACAAAAAGCTTTTCATTGTACATCGGTACACGTGACAATAATAGACAAAACTATTTTAATTGGGAATTAAATTGAATCCCAATGCACTGACAAGGAAGGATGGGATCTGAACTCGCACTCTACAGTTTACTAGCCCATGATGCTTGGAAAGGAGGCTCGAAATTGACCATTTTGCTTTGAGTAATCTTATACTTTACCTGTTAGGAAACTGACCAGCAGTCCTACGACAACTACGGTGGCTGCATTGTGTCCACTGTACCATAAATATGAGAGAGAATAGAACTTCTTCAGCCCTGTGGGACTGCAGAATAGAGGAAGCATTACGCTGGGAAATGCAAGATCAACAAAGTCATTCAGATTGTAAACACTCCCCCACCATTGTGAAACGCATGGGTTCTCACACGTACCCTGCACTTGCTGCCACTGTTGTTGGGTTAGCTGTTGCTATGATGGTGGTTGTCAGGGATAGGGTGATGTTTTCGATGCTGGTAGCGTTTACGAACGAAAGCCCTGCTCGTTGGGAAATAAAGCTGCCAATTCCTATCCAAAACGCCATCACCAAGCCAGCCACCAAGCCTGAGATTGCACCCTATAAGAAGCAAAAGATTAGCAAAGGCAACAATTGTGGAGAACATACACGTAAATTAAAGTTGACTTGAACAATATATTTTACAAAAAACATTCCCAGATATCGCCTGCAATTGCCTGGACTGCTGGAGTTGCCAGTTTACTTGGAGTTCCTGTCTTTTGCATGTGTGATCAGAGTCATATTGTGGCCTGAATAGTGAAGGACACCAGATTCCTTCCCCAAAGAGATGTGAATCAGACGGACTAGGAAGACACCGAGACCTTCACTAGTTCTAGCTCTTTATTGCCCTACTTCAAACAAGTTAAAACTCTTGACCGGTGTGGCGGGATTTGAATTATTGTTCATTCAGTGAAGTAACAAAACCACAGATGTGGCCAATCATAGAATGGACCAGGAGCAAACCCTTGAGCCCACGATATCTGTGCCGAACATGTTGCGAAGTTAAACTACTCTCGTCTGCCTGCATGTGCCGCCATTCTCTGCATATGCTTATTTTTATTAATCCACTCTATCTACTTACATTGCAACTTTCAGGAAGCTGTGGTTTGGGATTCTAAGATCCCTTGGTACATTAATGCTGTTATGTGTTTTGTCATTAACTATATACTTTCCCTGTACATTCAACCTCCCAAAGAGCAACATCTCACATGGATGGCACAGTGGCACAGCAGTAGTTACTGCCTTGCAGCTCCTGCAATGCCGGAGACCCGGGTTCGATCCCGATTACGGGTGCTGTCCATACGGCTTTTGTACGATCTCCCCGTGACCGCATAGGTTTTCTCTGAGATTTTAGGTGTACACCCACACTCCAAATCGTACAGGTTGTCGGTTAATTGGCTTAGTATTAGTGTAAATGGACCCTAGTGTGTGCAGGATCGTGTTAATGTGTGGGAATCGCTGGTCAGTGTGGACCGAAGGGACTATTTCTGCACTATATCTCTAAACTAAATCAAAACTAAAAACTAAAGATTAAACTTCATCTGCCATTTTACTACTTCTGTAGCTGAACTATATCCCAATATGTACAATGACAGCCTCTCTCAGTCTGCAATTCCACAGATTTTGGTATCGTCTGCAAATTTACCAACCAGCCCATCTACATTTAGATCCATACTACACCTACATTACATCAAAAGTAATATATTCTCCAGATCTTTCCCTGCAACCCTTGCATCTATCTGACTCCTTTTGGGAGCACCACCCTTGTATATCATTACCATTCTGCAATACAAATAGTGTCCTAAGTGGAGATTAATAGGTTATTGATTAGTAAGGGTGTCAAAGGTTACGGGGAGAAGGCAGGAGAATGGGATTGATGGGAAGGAGGGGGAGGGGGAAATAGATCAGCCATGGTTGAATTGCGGAGCAGACTAGCTAGGCAGAACAGCCTATTTCTGCACCTTTGTCTTATGAACTAACATTCTACAAGACCTGCTCCATTGGATGCGTTATATCTGATCCTTGGACATTCTTTATCCCATTGGAACCTCTCATTATCTCAAACTGCTTGAAATACTCAGCCGGTCAGGCAGCATTTGTCAAAAACAAACACAATGGTTAACATTTGTTGACGACTTTTCAACAGAATTCAACCTTTCCTCAACATTCTTTACCCTAAGCATTAATGGGACGATGCACAAGTAGGCACAATGTCAATATTCTTGCACAACTACATTAGCTGATGAGCCCATGTCTTTGAAAGCCATAATAAACACTCACCGTAGAATTAGCCATCGGGAAAAACATTCCCAGGCAGAAGATGCCTAGCAGAGGGCCGCCAATCATCCCAAATATACTCAAAGCTGCCTAGGGTTGAACAAGGATGGGCACATTAGACAAGCTCAGCATTCACAGATCATGGAATAGCTTAAAATGGAGGCCTTTCATACAACACCTGTAGCACTGAGCCCATCAGGGATGCGATGTATGCCATTCCAAGGCAGAGCAATCCATAGCCTAGGGCTGTAAAGACACAGGAACATTAACTTATTGGAAGCTGATAATAAAATGGCCCAAAAAGCAAAAAAAATCTTCGCACATATATGGAGAGGAAAGGTTTAGAAGGACATGGACAAGGCGTGGATAAATGGGGCATCTTGGACGAGTTGGGTTGAAGGATCTGTTTCCTTTGTATCACTCAGATGGGAATCGCGGGGAACCTTAAATGGGCAAGGAGAATTCACATTGGAATGGATCTGATGGGTTGAATGGCCCAATTACTTGTTGTACTCATGTATGCTATGATTTGCCTGGATGGCATGCAAACCAACGTTTTTCTCTGCATCTTGATGCACCTCACAAGAATAAATAAAAACATTTCCAAGTAAGCTCCACTAATGTACAATTCTTACATTGAAATTCCAGACTGGGCTAATTTGCTGTGTAAATAGGCTGCCATATTCCCTGTTACATCCCTGTGAGGTGCTTGAAAAAGTGTTATTTACACAAGGCAGTGATTGTTCAACATTTCACTGCTTTCATAAAAGGCACTGGAGTTTTGAAAGAAAATGTCAAGTCTCTTTCTCTTAAGTCTCTTGCATGTGTTTCCAGTCTGTAGGCAATAGTTCTTGGTGCCTTGAAGGCTTATAAATCGGTCACAGGGAGGTGAAGAGGATTTACCACTGCCGTTACTCAGCAGCATTCCAAGACAGGATCAATTGGAGCAAATGAAATATGTCACGAGGCAGAGGCTGATTAAAAAGTAATTAAGCTAGATTTAGTGCTCAAATATTTTGAAAAGCACAAGATGGAATTGGAAGCAAGACAAGTTTAGTTTAGATACAGCGCGGAAACAGGCCGTTCGGCCCACCGAATCTGCACTGACCAGCAATCCCCACATATTAACAACAGCCTACACACACTAAGGATAATTTTACGTTTATACCAAGCCAATTAACCTACAAACCTGTACGTCTTTGGAGTGTGGAAGGAAACCGAAGGTCTCGGAGAAAACCCATGTGGTCACGGAATGTACAAACTCCGTACACACAGCACCCATAGTCAGGATCGAGCCCGGGTCTCCGGCGCTGCAAGCACTGTATGGCAGCAGCTCTACCGTTGTGCCACCGTGGAGTTATATCAGTTTTCCAAGTCCTGACAACTGCAATACCTATACTCACTTCAAAGGTTAACCAACTCCGATCACTGCTGCCCTTATTTCAACTCTTCTGGGTCTTGTTTACACAACACACCAATGTGCTTGCAGAACTATGCTGAACATCACCTCATTTACAATTCTCACCCTTTTCTCCAATCTTTCTCTGCAACCTTCTTCAGCCATGTAAACTTGAGACATTTGAACATCCAATTTTAAATGTTTAGTTTTGGAGATAAGTGGCGCAGCAATAAAATTGCTGCCTTGCAGCGGCAGACACCCAGGTTTGATCCTGACCGCAGGTGTTGTCTGTACAGAGTTTGTATGTTCTCCCTTTGACTGCGTGGGTTTTCCAGTTTCCTACCGCACTCTTGTACAGGTTTGTAGGTCAATTGACTTCTGTCCCTTGTCCCTAGTGTGTGGGCTTGTGCTAGTGTATGGGGTTATCGCTGGTCAGCGTGGACTCAGTGGGCCAAAAAATGTGTTTCCATGCTGTATCTCTAAAGTCCAAAGATACAGCATGAAAACAGACCCTCCAGCACACCGAGTGATAACCCATTCACACTAGTTCTATGTTATCCCACTATCCCACTCCTCCCTACACGCTAGCCAATTTACAGAGGGCCAATTAACCTACAAAGCCACATGTCTTTGGGATGTGGGAGGTAACCCGGAGAAAACCGACACGGTCATAGGGAGAACGTGCAAACTCCACATGGACAGCACCAGTTTTAAGGATCGAACCCGGGGCTCTGGTACGGCAAGGCAGCAGCTCTACCAGTTCTGGTCTTGTGCTTGTTCACAGTTTTTTTCTTCACTTTTCATCTTTTTTGAAAATGTGTAATTGAAACACAATTTGGTCTTGTGCGCCATCAGAGACCGTGTGTCTGCGATGCTGCAAGATTTTCAATCTAGCTGCACCTATCATACTTGGGCATATAACAAACTCTACTTTATTTGATGAACAATTATCCGCCAAGATGCTGAGCCCTGAAATACCATCTTCAGGCCTATCCTCCTTTTAAAATTCTTTGATCAAGCCTTATGCTCTGATCATATCTATGTGCCATCAGTTACATATGGTCTGGCAGCACACTTCTGTGTAGTACCATGGGGTCTTCTGATAAAAACGGCTCTGATTACACAAAAGGACACAAAGTGCTGAAGTAACAGCAGGTCAGATAGTATCTCTGAAGAACATGGACAGGTGATGTTTCAGCTCGAGACTCTTCTTCAGACTCTGTTTACACAACATTATTATCTTTCACCGGTACTCACCAAGACTCTTAGATATCAGCGTGGCACGACTCTCAGTCATGTCCGGATAGTGAGGTTTAATAAGGTCGGCCATAGTGACAGCAGCCAGTGAATTGAATGCAGATGATACAGTGCTGAGGGGACAAGCAGTAATTCAGCGTCAATGAGAGCTTTTGGTGACATGGCTTCCACTGAGCAAGCTTCATCCATCTAATGAAACGTGCAAATACTTGAAACAGCACATTAGACAATTAACGACAATCATTGTGCCTGGAGAGACAAGCAACTGCAGATGCTGGTTTCCAAAAATGACACAGAGTGCTGGAGTACTTTGGCAGATCAGGCAGCATCTTAGGAGAACAAGGATCGGTGATGTTTTGCGTTCTGAATCTGAAGGGTCCCGATCCAAAACACCACTTATCCATGATCTCCAGAGATGCTACCCGACCTGCTGAGTTACTCCAGCACTTTGAATTATGTCTGAACACATTAAATTTCCGAAATAAAATCCTGCTGTGAAATTGGCATCATCCTCAAGGTTGCGCATATACTTCAAACTTGGCATGACTGAGGCTTGATACTATTGTTTATGAGAACATATAATATTATAGGATTCCAAAAAGTGCAATTTTAGTGTTGATTGCTGTTTTATGATCTTTTGGTCAACAGATGGCCAGACAGGGAAGACATCTCAGCTATCCTAACAGCTTTCTTCCTTTCCAACATTTCACTGTTTAAAAGACAGATCACATGAATACACAAACTATTTTGGATTTAAGGCAAACATTCTCCTTAAACAAGGTACTTGGACTGTAAGGCATAATGGAACACAGGCCTAATGCAGGGAAATGGAATTAGCAAAGACAGGCACCACAGTCAGCATGGATTAGTTGGGCCGAACGACCCGTTTCTGTGCTGTGAAGATCAATGACTCAAACAGAATGCTGGAATACCTCAGGTCAGGCAGTATCTGTGGAGAGAATGGATAGGTGACGTTTCTTCAGAATATTGCCTGACTCGCTGAGTTACTCCAGCACTTTGTTTCACGCATGATTGCAGCATCGGCAGTTCCCTGTGTCTCCAGCTCAATGACTGTACTCGTAAATGAATAGTCTGACAGAAAAGAGCAATGCAAAAACATGCAATTGCTGAGCAAGGCAACATAATCAAAAAATTATGGATAAACCATTCAAAAGCAATGCCAAAAATCTTTCCTTCAAAGGATGGAAATACAGAGACACTACAGTCAAAGCACTTGCAGTGGCAGAGTCACAGAGCAATGTCATATTTATTCATTCACAGGATGGGGGCATAAAATCAATATTATAATCTATTGCCTATCCTCAACAGGCGGCACAGTGGCACAGCGGTAGAGTTGTTGCCTTACAGCGCCAAAATCGATCCCGCCTATAGGTGCTGTCTGTTCGGAGTTTGTACGGTCTCCCCATGACCGCATAGGTTTTCTCCGAGATCTTTGGTTTCCTCCCACACTCCAAAGACGTACAGGTATGTAGGTAAATTGGCTTGGTAAATGTAAAAATTGTCATTAGTGTGTGTAGGATAGTGCAGTGGATATGCAGTGGTCGCTATTCGGCGCGGACCCGGTAGGCCGAAAGGCCTGTTTCCGCCGTGTATCTCTAAACTAAACTAGTCCCATAACTGAGAAAACAGTTAAGAATCACCATATTTTGAGAAGAAATGTTGGACAGTAGTACTGTCAGAAATTATGCACAAGGTAACGAAAGGTAGATTTCATCTGCAAACCTGGGTTGGCTTGGTAGATGATCTCACAGTATCGCCTGCTTCTCTGAACGCAAGCTGAGGTAGCACTGAACTTGCGCCTGGTTCCCTCCATACAGCCCAGCATCATGAACTGGGTCAAAGATATCTGCGTCAGCTATTTATGACAATCTATCATTGCTGTGGCTATTGTTACTGAGGTTAAATTAATGTTTTAAACTCCAGGGTTGACATTAAGTAAAATTTAAATTCTCCAGATGCCAAAGTAGGATTTGAACCCCTCTTGGGATCAATTGGCTGCCAATCCTATACATTAAATACTATTCTACACAGAACCGGGTAGGTTTTGTTGTAAGAGCATTAAGGACTACGGAAGGTGGAGGTCTAGATAGTGTCAGAGTCATACAGAACGGAAACGTACTAAGTCGTCCATGCCCACAAATGGCCTAGATACCCCAAACCTCTCTTCTCCATGTACCTTTCCAAATGTCTAAAATTTAGTTATTGCACCTGCCTCAACGATTTCCTCTGGCAGTTTGTTCCATTTACCTACCATCATGGTGCTCCATGCGAAATAGTCGACCCTCAAGTTTCTAGTAAATCTTTCCCCTCTCACCTTAAACCTATGTCGCCTAGATCTTGATTCCCCTTCCAGTTATATCCCATCTACCTCCATAAGATCACCCCACAGCCACCTGCGCTCCGGTATAAAGTCCTAGACTACCTAATATCTCCCTATAGATCAGGCCCTCGAGTCCTGGCAACCTTGCAAATCTTCTCTGCACCCTTTTCAGTTTATCGGCATCCTAACTATAGCACAATGATCAAAATTGAACACAAAGATCAGATGCGATCTAACTGAAGCGAGCGAAGGGATTGCAGATTTCACTCCAGTTTACATGTTGCCCATTTCCCAAATTACTTGATTATCAACAGCTTCTCGAAAATCATTTAAAGATTTCCCTCACAGCATCAGACAACTAAGGGAGTTCAGGATCCGTGGTTCATTGTTTTCTTGGCATCTTGACTGAGATGGGCAGACACAATGTATTATGCACAATAAAACCAAGGATGTACGATGAAAATGCCACGGTTGATTATGATTGCAGTCGAGGTTCCACAAGTCTGCAGACTCTGCTGTTGCAAGATCACTCCCATTAATTCATAAACACTGTGTTTATATCAACGTACCTCAGAGCTCCACTGAACAGGCAGGCGATGAAGAGACCAGGTAAACCAGGATAATCCTGAAGCACGTCCATGACGAAATAAAGAACCATCTGTAATTCATCCAGTTGACATTGTTGAATTAGATTAAATGGGCAATGGTGTTCACAAAACAAAATCACTGATAGACACAAAATGCTGGCGTAACTTAGCGGGTCAGGCAGTATCTCTGGAGAAAATGGATAGGTGACATTTCTGGTCGTGACACTGAATTTGCTGATGTAATGAGGAAGGAGGGGGTGGTGGCAGCACAGATAGAGCACGAATACTAATGCTGGTCGTATGGAATGAAGGTCCGTGACTGTGCTATTAATTACCGATGCAGCCCAGGGGGTGTGCTATAGTCATGACAGGAAGCTATAGAAAGCTATTGCCCGACACAGTTGGGCTTTTAGACAGAAGGTGGCAGTGATACCTGGTCAGAGGTGGTGACGTAACCCTGTTGCAGGGGGCTGTTCTCTCCATAGCGAGCGTACATAACCAGGCCCATCAAGCATCCCATGGCCAGGACTATCTGTTGGCAAGGAAACACTGCGTAGCACGACCTACCATGGGATGGAAGGGAGAAAACAAGCAAAGGGAGTCAGAAGCTACAGGCAGAAAAAGCAAAACGCAAGGTATTTAACCAATTACTGATGCATTTTTATTCAGAAAGATTCCTCCCTGTAGCACAAACAAGGAAACAGGCAAGGGAGACAAACCCAACACCTGGAGCCAGAAACCGTGAGCAACGATCCACAGCTCCACGAGCTCAAGGGACTTTCCAGTGCACAAACCGGTGACAAAGTATTGTCATGGCATTGAGACGGTTGCTGACATTAATACCTACACAAATTTCACCTGTCACCACCTCAAGACTCTCTAAATACTATCTAAAGCAGCAAGAATATTTTTTACTGTCCTAAGTAATTTATGAACAATTTATGTACAAACTATGTTACTGAATGTTGGTTTGGGTCTGTGCATGCGATGCTGCTTCAAGGAATATTCTCATTGTATCTGTATCTTATCGTAATTGTGCATGACAAACTTGATTTGAAATGATCAACAGTACTGCAGCAGGCCCTTTGCACAAGGCACAATGTACAAGGCAAGCTCGAGAAAAGTGCACCATAACTGACTTGATTACCCAGTGTGCTGGACCACTTTCTGTTTACAGGTATTAATGCTACCTGCTGGATGTTCAGGTTCCTACAGCTTTGAGTTACCTTTCCTGTTAGGCAGGAAGTTGTCATAAACCAGGAAGCCCAGCCCAGGGAGAGCACCGCGTGGTGTAGACTGTAATTCCTGTGCGTAATTTACTGCCATCCCACCGCACCAGTTTGTTAGACGCATTGTCTGTGAGTAATTATGTTTGTGTAACAGCATCTTTATACGTTATTGTGCAGGATTGCTATTATTAACACAGTTAAGAATGTTTCATGTGCCCTGGCTGTTTTCTTACATAACAGCACTGTATTTAGTGGTGGCATCATAGTTTATGTTTGTATACCAAGTGTATAACGTTACTAAATATGCGGTTTCCCTTTCTGCTTGTAATGTTACAGTTGAATACAGTAAAGAATCAACGACATCTCGTGTCTACGGGTCTTTATTGGATTAATTGTTTAACTTGCTAGATAGCTGGATAGGGACATTCAGCGAGTCCAGTATACCCAGCTTATGTAATGCTTGTGCAATAAATTATCTTTATCCTGTATCTGTACAGTGTGGACGGCTTGATTGTAATCATGTATAGTCTTTCAGCTGGCTGGATAACATGCAACAAAAAGGCTTGCTACTGTACCTCAGTATATATGACAATAATCTAAACTAATAGTGGGGCAATGGAAAATGTATAAATGATTCAACAATGTAAGTGTAGCCTTAGTTCATAAACTCAAAACAGAACACAAAAAAGCACCAATGACGTGGTTGATGCAACAGCTGACAACCTGGGCTGGCTTGGTAGATGAACTCACAGTATCGCCTGCTTCTCCGATCGCGAGCTGAGGTAGCGCTGAACCTGCGCCTGGTTCACTCCGTACAGCCCCAGCATCATGAACACTCCACCAAAGGCCAGCGTCCAGAAGGTGTGCCGCTCGAAGGGATCAGGGTTCAGGCTGCAGAGAGCAAGGACAACAATTACGTCAGTGAAATACACAGAGCAAATCCCCTCTATCCCATCAGTGCAGAATTATCCCTACCCAAACCGTCGCAAGCCTATTTCCTTACCCCTACCCAAACCGTCGCTTGCCTATTTCCTTCCACGGATGCTGCCTAACCCACTGAGTAACTTATATTTTTGTACACAAAACAAATCTCGCTGTCCACTGGTAAGAGGCATGGGGCATGGTAAGACACATTGGGCATGCAAAATCTGTTGACGAGAGTTATGCAAGCACAAAGCTTTTCACCGTACCTCGGAACACGTGACAATAAACTAAACTAAACAAAATGGGTTGGCATTACCTTGCAGAAGCGAAGTATTTGTTTCAGTTTGATGCAAGTTTACAATGTAGGCCTACGGGTTATTTCTCTATACACAGATGTTGAACAACTTGCCGATCCTTCCCAAAAATTTGTTTAATGACTTAATTCTCCTTGATGCAATTTCATCTGCCTATATAGGTGCTGGAGCTTGACATCTCATGAATAAAGATGCAACATTCTCTCCTGTCTGCTAGTCTTTAGGGTCAGCCCCACAATTGTTTCTTCTTTTCAGGCAACGCAGTAAGATTAAGGTTATTATTGTAATGTGTACTCACGTACAGTAAAATGCTTGGCTAGGCATTGTATCCGATCAGATCAGATATATCAAACGTAAATACAATCGTCAAACTCAAACACAATAGGTAGAGCAAAGGGGAAGACACAGAGTGCAGAATATAGTTCTCAGCATTGTAGTGCACGAGTTCCATAGATGAAGCCCAATGTCCGCAATGAGGTAGAGGTGAATCGGACAGCACCCTAGCTTATGGAAGGACCTTTCAGAAACCTGATGAGAGGGGAAGAAACTGTTTCATCTGGTGGTGGGTGCATTCAAGCTTCTGATCATAATCCTTTGCATAAATAAAGAAAGTTTGCAGCCCTCTCCTGGCGTTTGTTCTGGTATCTAATGCTGCCCACTCAATTGGTTCTCAAGTGAAGGCACTACGTTTTAAAAATATTGTTGCATTTATTTAGTTAAATATTTCACTTACTTGATTCCAGAGATCTTGCCGCCCTTCACTGCTACCTGCCACACTTCTCCAATCCCCCCTGCCTGGTTTGCTCCGATGATGATGACAGCCAGCTGCCCAGAAAACATCACCAATGTCTGGAATACGTCTGTCCAGATCACAGCTTTCAGCCCCCCCTGAGAGTGAAAGAAAAGGAGAGAACGTGGATGGGGGGGGGGGGGGGGGGGGGGGGGGGGGGGGGGGAAGACATTAAGTAGGTCAAGAAAGGGAAGTCAGACCCAGATTAAACTTTGGCAGTCAGTTTCATTCACCCATTGAATCACAGAACTACTGGCTTGCAAGCTGGTCAACAAGTGCGTCAGACAATACAGCACTGAGGAACCATCAATGAAGTGGTCCTTCTGATCAGACTTTAAAAAGGCTCAGTCTTTTTACACAAGCAGATGTAAAAGATACAGCAGCACATTGAAAGAGCAGCAATGTTCCTGCCTTGTATTTAATAACAAAACTGCAAAGGTTTGAGACCCAAGATCAATGAGCTTTTCCACCCTAGGTACAGTATACAGACTAACAGTGGGTAATAATTAGGGTGCAGGTCAACATGTCCCATTGAAAGGCACAACAGTCCCAACTATAATCACTGGATGTATTGGGGAATTATAGTGGTGGGAGGCAAATTGCAGTGGGTCCAAGTACTTGCTAAGGAAGTAAGTATGCCTCAAAACCAACCTCTCAAAGCATTTCTTCATTGCAGGTTAGTGCCACCCATCAGCAGTCAGAGGCATAATTGAATTAAATTGAAAGATACGGCATTGGAATAAGCTCATCAGCCCACCTGGTCCATGCTACCCATTCATCACCTGTTCACACTAGTTCTATGTCATCCCTCTATCTTTATCCACTTGAGCAATTTAGAGGTCAATTAACCTACAAACATACACGTCTTGGGGGATACGAGAGAAAACTGGAGCGTAGACATAGGGAGAATGTGCAAACTTCACTCAGACAGCACCCGAGGTCAAGGTGATGCTATGAGGCAGCAGGTCTACCAACTGTGGATGCCACCCTACTCTTCCTAGGCACTTATAACTGGGATCCTTCTGTGCGCAAATATGTGCTGCATTCACCATCTTGCAATAACAATTATAACTACCCTTCACATTACTGATCTGGGAAATCAAGTTGTATAAAGCCGCCGCATGAACATTTTGAAAAGTCAGGGCACGCTGGTCCACAGATTACTTACCACTGCTGTGTAGAGTGCACAGATCAGACCCATAGTTAGCACTGCTCCCCATAAGTCAAAGCCAGTAACTGCAAACACAAAAAACATAGATATTTTTATGACGAACACCAAAGATCAAAAGCAGAATAGCCACAATGGTCAGCACAAGATCTACCTGTGACACAATGCAACAATGACTTCAGTAACAAAGTCAGCTGCCCCACCAAAAAAAATCATCTTCCTACTGGATCAAACTTTCTCCTCCATCTGCCCCACTATCTCTACATTTCTTCCACCGATCTTCAACTTTTGCTCAACATCAGATCACATCAGGGCAGTAGAGCTGCGGCTTCACAGCGCCAGAAACCCAGCTTTAATCCTGACCTCGGGTAATGTCTGCGTGTGCAGTTTGCATGCTCTCCCTGTGACCACATGGGTTTCGTCCCATATCCAAAAGACGTGTGGGCTTGAAGGTCAATTAGCCCTCTGTAAATTTCCCCTGGTGTGTAGGGAGAGAACGAGAAAGTGGGTTAACACAGAACTATTGTGAACCGGTGATCGGTGGTGGGTTGGGATGTAGGGCGTTTCCTAGCTGCATTTCTAAACTAATAAACTGGCCAGAGCTGCAAAGGCTGATGAAATGATTTACAGTTGGCAGAGAGCACAATTTCATTGCCATCTTACAGCCTTTGGCCCTAGATTTACTTCCTTATTAAGACTCATTTTATTCCAGAATGAAGCAAGCAGCCTCACATAATCAGCCGCCTCCTGACCTGTGCCCTATACAATAATGTTCATCCAGCATCTTCTAATTACAGGGCTAAGAACAAAGAGATCTTGTTTTTTTTAAATGATTTAACATAATCTCTGAAAGACAGTCACTCCCAATTAATACGATGAACACTGCCTCAGAGCCACACAGCTCCGCAATTAAATACTATATTTAACAGTCTTTACAAAAAATGGTCCTGCAATAGTGATTTAACTTAACAGAAGGGATCAATCCAAAATTCAAGATAGACACAAAATGCTAGAGTAACTCGGAGGGACAGGAAATACCTGGTGATTTCACTCTGCGAGGCAGCTGTGGCAGAAGCAAGCTCACAGACATCAGAGCATAAAAATCCATGACTTGAGCATAGTGGAGTAATAACTGTCGGAGGTAGAACATAGAACAGTAAAGCTGTTGGAAGGAACTGCAAATGTTGGTTGACACCGAAGAGAGACACAAAGTGCTGGAGTAACTCAGCAGGACAGGGAGCATCTCTTGAGAGAAGGAATGGGTGATGTTTCGGATCGAGACCAGTTTTCAGGGTCCTAAACTCATATTTGTGTTACAACCATTGTAAAATCCACTGAAACTTATTGGGGCCCTTTCTGTTCCTGCTCCACATTCCCAGAATTGTTTTAATTTTGCTTCAATTATTCCCCGTTTTGTTTTTTCCATACCGCTAACATTGAATTAATTTGTCTTTCTGCTGGAAGTTAATTTTAAAGGGTTGAGTTAAGTGGAAAATCCTGGCACATTGTCGGCTCAGTTTAGTTTAGATCAGCGCGGAAACAGGCCCTTCAGCCCACCGAGTCCGCAACACCAGCAATCCACGCACATTAACACAACCCTACACATACTAGGGGCATTTTTTAAATATTTACACCAAAACAATTAACCTCCAAACCTGTACATCTTTGGCGTGTGGGAGGAAACCGAAGATCTCTGAGAAAATCCACGCAGGTCACGGGGAGAATGTACAAACTCCATACAGTCAGTACCCGCAGTCACTATTTCTATGTTATCACACTTTCTCATCCACTCCCTGCACATTCGGAATTTACAGAGGCCAATTAACTTACAAACCCATACGTCTTTGGGACGTGTAAGAAGAGTCCAATTCGGGAGCTCCATGCCGCGGAGAGAGTTTCAACCCCCCCGACACGGGAGTTTCGATCACCCCGACGGGGGCTTCGGTCAACGGCTATGGAGGCTTTGATCGCCGACTGCGGAAGATTTGACTGCCCCGACCGCGGGAGAACAAGAGGAAGAAGCTTGAACTTTATTGCCTCCCATCACGGTGAAGAATGTGGAATCCACTGTAATGGATGAATTCAAGTGCTCATCTAAATACTTAAATATCCAAACATTGTTTAAAATCGAAGAGGCAGCTGGATCTCCTTTAGACCTAGAGCTTGTGTATAGTGATACTTGTGCTGAGCTGTATACAAAAATGAATTTCACTGTACCTCAGTACATGTGACAAATAAAGTGCCATTGAATCATTGAGACTATGCTGTTGATGCCAGTTATCTCATCCAAAACTACCCGAAGAATGGATACCAAATGGCTATCTGACACTTGTGGCAGTTAATAAACGTATGCCCTTTCTGCCTGGTATCTTGGAATTCAACTCCTGCTCCCCCTTCACCAGGAGTTTAGCAGCTCAACTACCTTTAAATTCATTTTCAACTGTCACTCATGTTTCTACAACATAAAAGACAATGGAAGATCGTATGGTTATTTTTTTACATTGAGAGACATTCTCCTGCTGATTGTTGCACTAATTCACTTTTGCTATCATTTGACTCGAATCCTACTTTGAAAACAAACTGAATAAAAGAACAATGTATTTTGAAAGTCTTGACCTGAATTAATCAGGCTGCAAAGCTGTAGGGCTGCTGCCTTACAGTGCCAGATGCACAGGTTCGATCCAGACCGCGGGTGCTGTCTGTACGGAGTTTGTACGTTCTCCCCGTGGGTTTTCTCTGGCTGCTCCGGCTTCCTCCCACACTCCAAAAATGTGTAGGTTTGTAGGTTAATTGGCTTTGAAAAAATAGTAAATTGTCCCTAGTGTGTAGGATAGTGTTAGTGTGCGGGGTGATCCCTGGTCGGCGGAGACTCAGTGGGCTAAAGGGCCCGTGTCTGTCCTGTATCTCTAAAGTCTAATCAGGGAATAAATGGGTGGGAAGGACCAGCTGTCCTCACCACATATGCCTCACACTCATAATCGTTTGAATATTGCCGCCGGACTCTTTTCTGCCTCATGGCCCTTTGCTGCAGCTCCTCGTAGCCATGGCATGGCAGAGAGGCAAAAGATTTTGAGAACAAATGAGGAAAAAATAATTTCTGTAGCATTCCTATGACCCATTTTCTCTTTCTCAAAGCCATCCTGGGGCATCGCGTACATCATGTTACCTAGATTTACACTGGCCATGATGTGAAACTAAACAACACAAGTCGTCGAGAGGCGACGCTCTCATTTCGCTCCTACCATCAGGAAGGTGGTACAGGATCCTGAGAATTAGGACTGCCAGGTTCAGGAATAGTTTCTTCCCAATAACCATCAGGATCTTGAACACTACACTACACAACACCAACCTCAACTATGAATGAATAGTGAAAGAGTGATGTGGATGTGGATAGAGTGGGAGGATGTTTCCACTAGTGAGAGAGTCTGGGAACAGAGGTCTTAGCCTCAGAATTAAAGGATGTTCCTTTAGGAAGGAGATGAGGAGGAATTTCATTAGACAGAGTTTGGTGAATCTGCAGACAAAGGCGGCCGTCAATGTATATTTTAAAGGCAGAGATAGATAGATTCAAGGGTTATGGGGAGAATGCAAGTGAATGGAGAGAGATAGATCAGCCATCATTGAAAGGCAGACTAGACTTGTTGGGGCGAATGACCTAATTCTGCTCCCATAACTTATGAACATGTATGGACTGTCTTGGTTGCACCGTATTGTATTTTGCACTAATATTACAATTATTAATTTATTGAACTTTATTATTAAATATTACTTGTGTGTGTTACATTTATAGGCTTGTTAATCTACTGGAAGCAATAATTCTATTGCTGCATGGTCTGTACACATTAAAATCAAACACTATTGGCTCTTGAGCTCAATACAGACTTCATGCCGGACAAATTACATCCAAGCCTCATAGTGACCCGAGCTTTAAAAGCGTGCATTGTCTTTTATGGGGCTCCCTTTACCCAGGTGATGTTTTAGCACAGATTATTGGACCATTCTATGAATGTATGTTAACATACCTGCATTTAGGGCCAGAGCAGGTGCGTAGAGGACCACACCCATGTAAATAACCTGAAATGTGAAGAAAAAAAGTAATTAGACAGAAACAGCATCCCACGCAGACAGGTCAGATAAGTTAAAAAAAAAAACACAGCAGTTAACAGCACCATGACTTTGGATCAAATGAAACGAATCTGAGCACTAAAGCCTCAGAACTGTACTGAAGGAAAGCTCAAAGCTTAAAATTGTGTTTTATTGTCAGTCTTTCAGTCACGATTACACCATAGATATGGTTCTCTCAAGGACAGTGGGCAGCTTTTCATGTTGAAGTCATTTTCTGGTGGTCTTAACATGCGGTCCCTTGCATAGAAACAAACACAAATAGGTGAAGGAATAGGCCATTCGGCCCTTCGAGCCAGTACCATAGATACATAGAAAACAGGTGCAGGAGGAGGCCATTCGGCTCTTCGATTCATTGTGATCATGGCTGATCTTCCCCAATCAATAACCGTGCCTGCCTTCTCCCCATATCCCTTGATTCCACCAGCCCCTAGAGCTCTATCTAACTCTCTCTTAAATCCATCCAATGATTTCACCTCCACTGCTCTCTGTGGCAGGGAATTCCACAAATTCACAACTCTCTGTGTGAAAAAGTTTTTTCTTACCTCAGCCCTAAATGGCCTCCCCTTTATGATCATGGCTGATCATTTTAAATCAGTACCCTGTTCCTGCCTTTTCCCCATATCCCTTGATTCCTTTAGCCCTAAGAGCTAAATCTAACTTGCGAAATAAAAGTATCACTTAAAATTATTATTTTTTAATTATCAGGACTGTTACTTACTTGGTAAATTCCTATTGATCAATTTCTGAGGACACATTCGCAGGCTCATGGGGATTGAACAGGGAAATTAGATTGAAGGCACAGGTTTTTTGACGCAGTCAAGCATGGCAGGCCAAATACCTTCCTTCACGGGCAGACGACAAAAAAGTAGATTGATGCCATCTGGAATCACCCAATTTAAAAATTATCTTCTCTGGTACACAGGCATAACGAACAGTCATTTGAAACTGAATCTGATTTTGGCTTTTGGAACGAAAGGAAGGAACATCAAACAGCAAGACAAATTCAGTGATTTTCCCCTTTAGTAACTCATCATTAAACATGTAATCTTTACACGTGTGTACATTCCCTGCACACATCTGCAGCCCTTCTTTACTTGGTTCTGCACTTGTTTCTTCACGGAGGCCTTTCCATCCTTAGGTTTTAACTCCCATTTGTAGAGAAAGTAGTTGCGGCAGCTTCAGTGCCCTCCATAATGTTTGGGACAAAGACCCATCATTTATTTATTTGCCTCTGTACTCCACAATTTGAGGTTTGTAATAGAAAAAATCACATGTGGCTAAAATGCACATTGTCAGATTTTAATAAAAGCCATTTTTACACTGTCAGATTTTAATAAAAGCCATTTTTACACATTTTGGTTTCACCATGTTGAAATTACAGCAGTGTTTATACATAGTCCCCCCATTTCAGGGCACCATAATGTTTGGGACACAGCAATGTCATGTAAACAAAAGTAGTCATGTTTAGTATGAATCGCAGCTTGAAGTCTGCGATTCATGGACATCACCAGTTGCTGGGGATACTGGTCTGAAGAAGGGTTTCGGCCCAAAACGTTGCCTATTTCCTTCGCTCCATAGATGCTGCTGCACCCGCTGAGTTTCTCCACCACTTTTCTCTACCTTCGATTTTCCAGCATCTGCAGTTCCTTCTTAAACACCAGTTGCTGGGTGTCTTCTCTGGTGATGCTCTGCCTGGCCTGTATTGCAGCCATCTTTAGCTTATGCTTGTTTTGGGGGCTAGTCCCCTTCAGTTTTCTCTTCAGCATATAAAAGGCATGCTCAATTGGGTTCAGATCGGGTGATTGACTTGGCCACTCAAGAATTGACCATTTTTGTGCTTTGAAAAACTCCTTTGTTGCTTTAGCAGTATGTTTGGGATCATGTCTTGCTGTAGAATGAAACGCCTTCAGCTGCCGTACATGCCCAGGCCATAACACCCCCACCACCGTGTTTCACAGATTAAGTGGTATGCTTTGGATCTTGAGCAGTTCCTTCTCTCCTCCATACTTTGCTATTGCCATCACTCTGATATAAGTTAATCTACGTCTCATCTGTCTACAAGACCTTTTTCCAGAACTGCGGTTGCTCTTTTAAGTACTTCTTGGCAAACTGCAACCTGGCCATCCTACTTTTGCGAGTGATCATTGACAAATCCACACCTGACTCCTGGGGAGTTTTTCTGATCTGTCAGACAGATGTTTGGGGATTCTTCTCTATTACAGGGAGAATTCTTCTGTCATCAGCTGTGGAGGTCTTCCTTGGCCTGCCAGTCCCTTTGCGATTAGTAAGCTCACCAGTGCTCTCTTTCTTCTTAATGTTCCAAACAGTTGATTTTGATAAGCCTAAGGTTTGGCTGATGTCTCTAACAGTTGTATTCTTGTTTCTCAGTCTCCTATTGGCTTCTTTGACTTTCATTGGCACAACTTTTGTCCTCATGTTGTTAAACAGCAATAAAGTTTCCAAAGGTGATGGAAAGAATGGAGGAAAGACTAGGTGCTGAGAGCTGCATTGAGATGCCATTTAAACACACCTGAGCAATTACTAACACCTGTGAAGCCATATATTCCAAACATTATGGTGTCCTCAAATGGGGGGAGGACTGTATGAACATAGCTGTAATTTCTACATGGTGAAACCAAAATGTATAAAAATACCCTTTAATAAAATCTGACAATGTGCACTTTAACCACATGTGATTTTTTTCTATTACAAATCTCAAATTGTGGAGTACAGAGGAAAATAAATAAATGATGGATCCTTGTCCCAAACATTATGGAGGGCGCTGTGCAATAAAGGCATTTAAAACACATTTGGACAGGTACCTGGATAAGAAAGGTTTAGAGGGATATGGGCCAAAGACAGGCAAATGGAACTAGCTGAGACTGGGCTAACCATCAATAATTTAATCTGCATGGTAGAGTTGGGCCGAAGGGCCAGTTTTCATGCTGAATTACTCAATGACTGTGCAACTCAATAGTTCATTGCAATCCTTCCTGCCCTTAATCACACTGTCCATGTAAATGCCCCCGATGCTGCCTTTGTAATTACTCGTATACCCACATGCTGAGGTACAGTGAACCTTGGAAGATGTAGCAGAGACCCAAATGATTCGAAGGAATCCGATTAATTCATGCACTTGCTTCAACATGTTGAGTTGAGAGGATTACGTAGTCTATTTCAGCACCGTGAATGTCATATGTGCACCCTACTGATTTGCTGCTCCATTGTTGGGGCATGGTTCCTCACCATCTCCAATATCCAGCCAATGAAGAATTTTTAATCTGGCAATACTTTGCACTTACTTTCCAGGGGGAAATACAGTGAGTTGCTCATATGGTTGACATTTTCCCCAGGATGGAAAAATTAAATATTAGAGGGCAAATAAAGATGTGCTGGGCAAGTTTTAAAAAAAGAGGGTGATGAGAGACTGGCAAGCACTGCACGGGGTGGTAGTTGAGGCAGATACCATAGTGGCATTTAAGACATAGATTATGTGCAGGCATATAAGAGTTGGTCTTGGTATCATGTTCGGCCCGTTCCTGTGCTGTTCTGTTCTAAGTGTATATCGTCATTGACTTACACTTCAGATTCTTTGTTAAAACATAAACTGATCACAACATTTAAAGGGGAGCATAGTGGTACAGTGAGTAGAACTGCTGTCTCACTTCTCCAGTGACTCGAGTTTGACCATAAATATTGTCTATGTTGAGTTGGCACAATCTCTCCATGATCGCACAGGTTTCCTCTGGCACTCCAGTTTCCTCCCACATCGCAACAACATGTGGACTGACAGGTTACTAGCGCACCATGATTAGCCACAGTTTGTAGGTGAGTTACGGAGACGAGGGAGTGTTGATGGGAAAGTGGGGAGAACTAGTTAAAAGGGTAAATTAATGAAGGAATAGGATTGCACTGTGAGTCAACATAGACTCAATAGGCCAAAACTGCTTCCCATGTTCTAAGGAGACCTATAAATTAATGACAATCTGACATAATCAAGTAAAGCATAAATTATGGTAATGACGTAGAAAGTTCACTGATTGGTTAAACAGACCGATTGATATTCTGATAATAGCAGTTGTTTTTTTTTTTAAATACAGAAGTTTATTTTTTTGTACATGATTGTTCAATATAAAAATTTACCTCAGCAACCTATAATAAAATAAAGTTTAATAAACCACCTGGAGAAACCACACTCACCATTTGGAAAATAAAGGTCAGCGTCCCGCAGAGTCGCGTGGCCCTGTTAAACCGCAGCTCCAGGTACTGCAACCAAATAAATTCACACTGTAGGTTAGAGGGACAGAAAAACAATCTAACGAGGCAGTGGAACTGCATGAACCAGAACTATAACACGCCTACTGTATGCCGGCCTAAATGTCAGCATTACCCCAGTAAATCTGAAGAGTGAGGCCTCACCTCTCCCTTGTACCCTTTATCCTTTATATGTATACTGTAGAAGGCTTGATTGCATGCATGCATATTTTCTTTGATAAATAATACACAATCAAAAGCTTTTCACTGTACCTCGTTATACATGACAATAATTATAAAATAAAATAAACTAATATGGCCGGGATGTTGCTCTCCTAACCAAAAAGTCGTCTTACACCCCAACCTACCACGTCTTAATAGTATCAGATTTAGAGATCCCATGGCAAGGACTTGCTAGTGCACAGGGAAGTCCTTCCCCAGTCTTCAAATCAATATTACGATCTGGTTATTATCACAGAGATGGCTGGTGAAGTTGACTGCACAAATTACTAACATTACACTTCAAATACAAATCATTGTCTGTGACATTGAGACTGTGACATGCCAGCATTCTTAAGCTTCGTAGTCATAGAGACTCACATTGTGGAAACAGGCCCTTCGGCTCAACTTGCCCACACTGGCCAACATGTCCCATCTGCACTAGTTTGGCCCATATCCCTCTAAACCTGTCCTATCCATGAGCCTGTCTAAATGATTCTTAGACATTACGATAGTACCTTCCTCAACTACCTCCTCCGGCAGCTCATTCCATATCCCCACTACCCTTTGTGTGAAAAAGTTACCCCCAGGTTCCTATCAAATCTTTCACCCCTCACCTTAAACCTATGTCCTCCAGTTTTCGATTCCCTACTCTGGGTAAGAACTCTGTGCGTCTACCCGATCTATTCCTCTCATGATTGTATGCACCTCTATAAAGATCACCCCTCATCCTCCGACGCTCCAAATGTCCTAGCCTACTCAACCTCTCCCTATATCTTAAATCTCCCTAAGCTTAGACCCTCGATTCCTGCCAACATCTTTGTAAATCTTCTCTGCACCCTTTCCAGCTTTCCACCGGTTTCTTCAAATCGTCTTCAATTCTCAGCTCCGCAACTCCGATCAGCATCCAGTTTTCAAATGATTTCTCTGAGTGAGAATATTTGAAAGAATTAAGCAGGTGGCCTGGAGTGAACTTCACCGCAGTTCCATTTATCCAGACCTATTCCATCTCCCTCAGTACCATTGTGCAAGACAACACCAACTCAAAAACTATGACTGTCCCTAGTATCCACCGTTGTCTGCGATTGGGAAAGTGTGCCTCAACATCATCGGTCCTCAAAGACACAAAAAGCTGGAGTAACTCAGCGGAACATTCAGCATCTCTGGAGAGAAGGAACGGGTGACGTTTCGGGTCGAGACCCTTCTTCTCTCGCATCATCGGTCCCCGGTCTGACTTTATGATTAGGGCCCCTTGTTCTGGATAATTTTCACCAGAGTAACTCAAAAGTTTCATCTCTCAATCATATCAAAACCTCAATTGGATTACCTCAATCCTCCACAGCCCGTGATTGTAAGACTATTCTGTCCAATCTGTCATTATATATTAAGCGTTTTAATTTACACCCATTATAGTTCCGAGTTATAGCACAAACTTCTTTCACTATTTCATCCATACCTTCTCCAGTTGTGGATTCCACCGATTTCTTGATGCTCCCACCCAGGTTTAAGTTTAGCTTTATAATTGTCACGTGTACCAAGATATAGTGAAAAGCATTTTTTTTTTAATGTGCTATCCAAACAGATCAGATTATACCATACGTAAATACAATCCAGGCAAACTCAAGTACAATACGTTGAGCAAAAGGAAAGATACAGAGTGCAGAGTATAGTTCTCAGCATTGTAGTGCTCGAGTTCCAGAGACAAAGTCTAATGTCCGCAATGGGGTAGAGGTGAATCGGACGGTACCCTAGCTTATGGAAGGAACATTCAGAGTGGAAGAAGCTATTCCTGAGTCTGGTGGTGTGCGCTTTCAAGCTTCTGTACCACTGCACAATGGGAGCAAGGAGGAGGAATGACCAGGGTGGGACAATTCTTTGATTATGTTGGTTGCTTTCTGAGGCAGTGGTGTAAATGGAGTCAATGGCGAAGAGTGTGATCTATGTGACTGACTGGGCTATGTCTACAATTCTCCATAATTTATTGCGGTCTGGGGCAAAGTTGTTGTCATCCCCAGCTGTCATACAATTCGATAGCAGCCACTTGGTTTTCCTGTTCCTCATCAGAATTGGCACTGGCCTAGAATCTCACAGTACAAGACATTTAGCCCATTATGAACCAGCTGCCTGTTCCTTCAGCTATATAATGAGACCCAGTCTGTTCTTTCTCCACAGCTCTGAGCTTTTTACCTCAGTATCTAACTTTCCTTTTAAAAAAACAATGGGGACATAGTCAAGTTGCCATTCCTCAAGGGATCAAAGGCTGGAGTTAAGAAGTAGGATTCTTATCTCCAGATAAAGAATGGTACATTCAGATTTATTATTGTCATGTGTACCAAGATACAGTGAAAAGCTTTTGTTTGTATGCTGTCCAATTAAATCAGATAATGAATACAATCAAGCAAAACAAGAACTAAAAACGTGAGCGATGAGAAAGATACCAGAGTGCAGAATGTAGATCTTAGCATTATAGCATAATAGTTCCAGAAGAAGTCCAATTCCTGCAATGAGGTATGTTGGCAAATCTAGACTGTAGGAAAGAGCTGTTCCCAAGTCTAGTGGTATGTGGTTTCAAACTTCTGTATCTTCTGCCTGAAGGTACCTGTAGCAGCGAGCAGGAGGAATGACTGGCTTGGGAAAGGTCCTGGATTATATTGGGTGCTTTGCTGAGGCAGCATGAAGATTAGATGGGAGTCAGTGGGGGATCTAGTCTACGTGATGGACAGGGCAGCATCTAATGTGGGCTTATACTAACAGAGTACTAGAAGCATAATTTTAACCAAAAAAAAAGTAGGGCAGGTATCAAGAAAATAGTCAACTAGGCAACAACAGTAGGACGCACATTCAACACTATCCTGCTTCTTGCTGACCATTAGTTTATAGATACAGTGCAGAAACAGGCCCTTCAGCCCACCAAGTCCGTGCCGACAAACGCTCCCTGTACACTAGCACTATTTTACGCAGTAGGGATGATTTGTAATTTTACAGAAGTTAATTAACCTACAAACCTGTACGAATTTGGAACATGGGAGGAAACCAGAGCACCTGGAGAAAACATTCAAACCACGTGCAGTCGTAGTCGGAATCTAACCCGAGTTTCTGGCGCTGTAAAGCAGCAACTCTACCGCTGAGCCACCATGCCACCCTTCTGCCTGGTGGTTCAGTGGTACAGCTAGTTGAACCACTGTCCCTCGGCTCCAGCGATCGGTGTTTGACCTTGACCTCCAGTGTTTTCCAGGTGAAATTTCCCCCCCACATCAATCGGTTTTCCACATCCAAAGACCCACAGGGTTAGTAGATTAATTGGCTTCTCCAAATTGCCTCTAACGTGCAGTTGAGTAGTAGAATCCGGGGAAGGGCGGGCGGGGGCTTGATGAAATTGTGGGCGCAGTTGCTCAGCTGGTAGAGCTGCTGCCTCACAGTGCCAGAGACCATGGTTGGATCGTGACCTCGGGTACCGCCTATGTGGAGTTTGTCTGTGACTGTGTGGGTTTCCTACGGGTGTTCTGATTTCCTCCCACATCCCAAAAACGAGCTGGTTTGTAGGTTAATTGGCTTCTGTAAAATTGCCCCTAATGAAAATTGGGGAAGGCAAAGAGCTGGCGTTTGCAGGTTATCGATGGTTAGCGTGGACTCGGTGGGCCGAATGGCCTATTTCTATGCTGTATCTCTAAAAATCGTTACAGGGAAAATCAGTGAGTGGGATTGCTCAGCGAACACAGATTTAATGGGCAGAAACAGCCTTCTATGTCATTCGGAAGTATGGAAAAACTGGATTGTAGTTATTTAACCAGAATAGTCACACATTGTTGACCAAACATATTCTATTCCTTCCCCACAAGAAATTGCAGAGAATTGAGGACGCAGTCCAGACCATTACATAAACCAACCTCCCTTCCAATGACTCCATTTTCACCTCACGCTGCATCGGCAAGGCAACCAGCATAATCAAGGGCGAGTCGCACCCCTCCTGATTCACTTTCTTCCCAGCTGTTATCAGTCAACTGAACCATCATATCAACAACTAGAGAGCAGTCCTGAGCTATCATCTACCTCATTGGAGACCTTCGGACTATCTTCAATCGGACTTTACTGGACTTTATCTTGCACTAAACATTACTTCTTTGATCATGCATCTGTACACTGTAAATGGCTCGATTGTAATTGTGTATTGTCTTTCCACTGACTGGTTAGCACACAACAAAAGCTCGGTACACAAAACAATAAATTAAACTAAACAAAAATGGAGTGCTAGATAGCATCTCAGAATGGGACTAGAACTGGTTATGTGTCTCTCCCCCCCCCCCCCCCCATTTGTTGTCTCCA
This sequence comes from Amblyraja radiata, assembly GCF_010909765.2. Classification (NCBI taxonomy): domain Eukaryota; kingdom Metazoa; phylum Chordata; class Chondrichthyes; order Rajiformes; family Rajidae; genus Amblyraja; species Amblyraja radiata. The sequence goes on along the minus strand of NC_045958.1, from coordinate 102,500,114 downwards.
ACTGAACAGTACAAAGCCACAGCATGGATCCAAGGTCATCAGACCATCCAGGCCTCTTCGTCTGCTTCACCAATCAAACCTTTAACACAGTTTCACATTTGTTGCCCAAACTATGCTCTTGACGTTCAAACGTCACGTGTGGACAATAGTGAACTGAGATAGCTGTGCGCCAGCTAAATAAAAGATCATGATTAAAAAAAAGTTAAGAACTGTTGCTTGTTCACCGCATTTGCGAACTTTAATCTTTTGTGCATTTGTTGGCAATATGGCAAGAATAAAAACGTTTCTTCTTTATAATTGAGTACTTTAGTTACTGAATGACAGAAGATGTTTGTCATTATGATCATGAGTTATATTTGGAGAAACAAGGAACAGTAGATGCTGGAATCTTGAGCAAAAGTCACAAAGTGCTGGAGTAACAGTGGGTTAGTCAAAGTTCAGGAAGGGAAATGGATAGGTAACGTTTCTAGCCAGGACTCTTCTTCAAACTGATTGTATTTGGATGGAGGTGGGAAAAAACCTGGCAAGTGAAAGGCAGAAGAAAGACACAACAAGCTGAAATAACTCAGCGGGACAGGCAGCATCACTGGATAGAAGGAATGGGTAACATTTCGGTCTCGACCCAAAACATATCGCATTCCTTCTCTCCAGAGATGCTGCCAGTCCCGCTGAGTTACTCCAGCTTTTTGTGCCTTTCTTCGGTTTAAACCAGCATCTGCAGTTCCTTCTTACACGAGTGAAAGACAGATACTAGTGATGGGGGTGGGGGGGGGGGGGGGGGGGGGGTAGCTAAGCGGATGTGTGTGAAACTACAATGGTTAGAGATGGAATGGAGACAAATGGGTGAAAGATAAGGAGAGAAGCAGAGTGCAATGTAAAGTCAGAGGGAAGGATATAGGTGGAATGGGACTGTGGCAGACAGCTGGGGGAGGGGGGGGGGGGGGGGGGAAGAATGAGCAAGATAATGACTGCACAAGGGTACAAAAGCAAATCATCTGGCTCAACTGATTTTGCCAGTCTTGACCCCCTCATTAGCTTCTTCAAACTCCTCTGATCTTATTGAAGAAATAAGGAACTGCTGATACTGATTTACTAAAAAGACACAAAGTGCTGGAGCGACTCAGCGGGTCAGGCAGCACACCTGGAGAAGATGGAAACTTCAAACTCAAGTTTCGGGTCGGGATCATTCTCCATACTTTGGAGTCTGAAGAAGTATCCCAACACAAAACGTCGGATATCTATGTTCTCCAGGGATGCTCTCTGACCTGCGAAGTTACTTCAGCACTTTGTGTCTTCCTCAGATATTATTCCTTTTTGCCTCGTATACACATCCACCTTCCCTGGGATAAGTTATCATTCACCTCAATCACTTCTGTAAAAGGTTTAGCTTAGAGATACAGTGTGGAAACAGGTCTACACACTAGGGACAATTTACAATATTTACCAAAATCAATGAACCTACAAACCTTTTTGTCTTTGAAATGTGGGAGGAAACCAAAACACCCATGGAAAACCCACGCAGTCACGGAGAACGTACAAACTCCGTACAGACTCTGTGGGAGCAGGGACAGTGGGCATTGGGTGCATACTCTGTGGGGAGAATATCGTGCAGGATGTGTTGGAAACGACAAAAATTGGATCCGAGGATAGAATTTCAGCGCAGAGGATTCTAAAACTAGAGGGCATGCGACTAAGGTAAAATGGGAGAGATTTTAGAGGGATTTAAGGGAGGTTTATTTATTGGTTGTTGTTTTGGGATTTTCACGCACGAAAGTCCAAACCATTTGCCATTGTAAGGTGTTTGCAACTCCATCACTGACCATTCTCCCCACATACTTTGCAGTGCACAGGGGCAGCCGAACCTGCCGATTCTATTCTATTATTTTCTGTTTGTATTTCAGAAGTCCAGTTTCAGCAGTTATCTTGAAGACATAAAAGTCTGCAAATAGTGGAATGTGGAGTAACAAACCAGCTGGAAGAACTCAGCGAGTCAGGCTGCATCTGTGGATTCACGCCAACCAAGCTGGCATTCTGTACTATTCCCATTTGTCTGCATTTGGCCCACATCCCTCGAAACCCTTCCTATCCATAAGCATAATTGTATCTGCTTTTATAGTTTCCTCCTGCAGGCTCATTTCAGATATGGAATACCCTCCGAGTGAAAAGGTTGCCCGTGAGGTCCGTCAAATCTCTCCCCACGCACCTTAATCCCATGCCCTCTGGTTTTAGGACCCTCTGCTCTAAGGGAAAATAAAACGATTGCTTCTTGACTTTCAGCTCCAATTTCGGTCATTTCCTACATATCCTATCCAATATTCCCCTAACCAGAGTATTCATCCAATGCCCATTGCTTCCACTGCCCCTGCTCCCACTGAACCAAAAAGGCTTTGAGGCACACAATATTGCATATGTGGCAAAACAAAAGACCTGTAAAGCTGCCAATTTTGCAAGGTCACATTTTATCTCCAGTGAAACAAAAATATCCTTCAGCTAAACGCAAAAGATCTCAGAATAAGATCAAAGAAGAGCAGCAAGATTATCCTGACAACACACCCAGTATTTATCTTGCAATCAAAACTCTAAAAGATTTCAGCATCATCACAATGTTGCTACACAAGAAGATGCGCTACGCAACTTGACTGCTGCACCTCCTGCTACAGTGGCCACTTAAGAAATGGCTGCTCACCTCTGGAATGTGAGAAATGGAGGGGGAGTAAAAGTCCATCAATTTACTAGCAAAACGTTTCATGATTTAGAAAACCTCCACATTTAAAGTTTCATCACAAGACTGGAGCCAACTCAACAGCACAGAAACAGGCCCATCGGTCCACCTGGTCAATGCCAACCAAGTTGGCATTCTGGTTTAGTAATCCCACATTTGTCTGCATTTGGCCCAGAGCCCTCTAAATCATTCCTATCCATACATGTCCCAATGTTGTCATTGTACTTGCTTCTGTAGTTTCTTCTGGCAGCTCTAGTCCAGATATAGTGTAAGTGAAAAAGTTGTCCGCAAGGTTGCTCTCAAACCTCTCCCCTTTGACCTTAAATTGATGCACTCTAGTTTCATAATCCTCGACCCTGGAGAAAAGTCCAAGCATTCATTTTATCCACACCCTTCATAATCTTGTATACCACAATAAGGTCTCCTCAGCCTCCTACACTCCAAAGGAAAAACATACCCCAGTCTGATCTCTCCACATGTTTGCAAACCCTCCCTTCCTTTCTCTCCTCAGAGTCATACAGGACAGAAACAGCCCAACTCGTCCAAGCCAACCAAGATGGACCATCTAAGCAAGTCCCATTTGCCAATCTCACTCTGACCTTTCCTGTCCATGTCCCTGCCCAAGTGTCTTTTAAATGCCGATATAGCATCTGCCTCAACAACCTCCTCTGGTAGCTCGTTAATTTTTTTTGAAAACATAAACTTTGCTTACCTCGTAAGTGCTGGTGAGTCCCAGTCGGTAAAACACAGGGACGAAGATGTGAGCCGGGATCAGGAGCCCTAGAAAGTAAGAGCATCCGAGGAACCAGTACTCCGTGCCATGCGTGTAGATCTCAGCCGGCACGCCCAGGATGGCCACGGCGGACTGGAAAGTGGCGAGGAGGGAAAGGGCCACCGGCACAAAGGTCATGCTGCGTCCGGCCAGCAGGAACTCCTGGGTGGTCCTCTGTCGCCCGCCACTCAGTGCGTAGAAGAGTCCGATGACCGAGGAGACAATCAGGAGCAGGGCAAAGATGACATAGTCCGCCACGGAGAAACGCATCGGGGCCGGAGGGGGCATTTTCCCCGCAGGAGACTTGCTGCTCTCCCCTGCCACAAAAGTTCTTCAACTCCCTGCGGTCTTCAGGGAGAGGAAAGTCCCCGACACAAATCTTCAGAGAAAAGTCATCGTTGTTGCAGCCAAGGACACAGAGCGGTTGACTGAAAGGCAGCAGAGTCACTGGCACGGAGTGGAACGTAGGGAAAGCAGCAGGGGCATGATTAAACTTGTGAAGTGCTGGTCTGGCAACCCAATCCCCGTCTGCTTCCGCCCAACACGAGGTCAGCACACACAGAGGAACAAAGCCTCACCGTGATGGGTCAGAGTACACCGGGCTTCAACCAATCGTATCTGCAGCAAAAGAAAAACATTGAGTCCAAGGCTGGTTAAAAGATAAGCGTCTGGAAGCCATCCACAGAGACCGAGGGCTGGAAGGGGATGGGAGGAGAGAGAGACAGAAGTTCTCATTTAATTGCTAGCAGACAAAACATTGCACTTTCTACAAACTTGAGTAGCCAAATGTTTGCTAATGAAGTAGCAATAAATTGAAATAAATTAAGCACAGCGAGTTGATCAGCCAGATGACTTACGTGTTGTCACCCAAGAATTCGACAACGTTGAATAAAAGCTGGCTATGCTAAATCCTCTTTAACCTTGAACTTTCTCTTTGAGGAAACTTTATCCTTCCTTCAGCAAGCCGACCTCACCAGGAAAAAGACAATTTAAAGCCCATTCTGAGTGGACAGTCTCATCATAGAGCGAAAAGGTCTTGGATTAAGACCCAGTTCCAGAGATTTATTCCCACAATTTTGTGTGACACATTACCACTGCACTTACATTTGAAACATTAAACTGGAGCCCTATATTCATGAATCATCTTCAAGAGTGCTCTGCCATGTTTCAATACTGCAAAAAGGGGCACAGAGTGCTAGAATAACTCAATATAGCAAATTGGATGTAATGCGATAGATGATTAGGGAACACTTAGTGCGGGAGTAACTTAGCGGATCAGGCAGCATCTCTGGTGGGTATCGACAGGTGACATCTCAGGTCAAATTCCAGAAATTTGTTTAGTTTCAAGAAACTGCATGGAAAAAGGCCCTTCGGCCGACTGAGTTTGTGCCGACCTTCGTTCACACATTTACACTAGTTCTATGCTATCCTACTTTCTCATCCACTCCCAACACACTAGGGGCAATTTACAGAGGTCAATTAAGCTACAAACCCTCACATCTTTGGGATGCGAGAGGAAAACATAGCATCCAGTAGAAATCCATACAGGGAGAACATGCAAATTCCACAGACATTAACCAAAAGTGGGATGATGCATAACTTGTATGAATGGGTGATCAATGGTCAGCGTGAACTCGGTGGGACAAAACAGTTTTCATGCTCTCCAAATTGCCAAACTCCTATCGTCCCAAAGAATTAGGACCTCTGCACGTTTCCATTTCTGACCCTACATCACTTGTTTTAATTACTTCATAACTAGTGATTATTTTCACCTGAAACGTCCTCCCAAAAATCATTTCCCCTTTTCCTCCTCTAGGTACTGGTGAAGTCAGACATTATAGCAGCGTTTAAGAGACTATTAGATGGGCACATCGAAACACAGGAAATGGAGGACATGAATCACATACAAGCAGAGGAGATTAGTTAAACTTGGCTTCATGCTCGGATATTGTGGGTCGATTTTCCCAGCATCTTCAGTTCTCTCTAAAACATTGTCTACTCCGCTTCGAAATCTCCTAAAGGTATGCCCACCTTGAAGAAGTTCTCCTCCTCTAGAAGGGTCTCGACCCGAAACATCACCTATTCCTTCGCTCCATAGATGCTGCCTCACTTGCTGAGTTTCTCCAGCATTTTTGTCTACCTTCGATTTTTCCAGCATCCGCAGTTCTTTCATAAACTGTAGATAATGCTGATATCCTAAATACTTGACCTACACTACATCTGGCTTACACCACATCTCGTTTGCAAAAAACAGGTCATTCAGCCCAACTGCACCAACAATGGACCATTGCGGGCTCCTCCTTGCCTTGATCATCCTTGCTGGCCTTGATTTGTTCTTTCCATACCTTTCATTCGTTTGTTCTTTCTACCTTTTCATACATCTATTTTCCCTATCCCCTGACTCTTTGCCTGAAGAAATGCCTCAACCCAAAACGTCACCTATTATTTTGCTCCAGAGATGCTGCCTGAGCCACTGAGTTACTCCAGCCGTTTGTGCCCATCTTTGGTTTAAACCAGCATCTGTAATTCCTTTCTACACTGACTCCATTCTAGTATTTATGATTCACATCTTTCTCCACCACTTGGTCCACTGTTTTTATTGAACTCTTTTTATTCTTCTCGCACTAACATTCTTTGCCAGCTTTCTGAAAGTACATCAATGTTACTCTGTTCAACCTCACATGGTGGTAACAAGTCAACCACATGCTGGGTAAAATGTTTCCTTGCTGGTATTACTGGCGACTCACGTACCTTCATGAGCCTGCTTCCGTTGGACAGCAATATAGTAAAACATTACGCCCAGCCAAATTATATTATGTGAGTACGTGGGTGTGAAAATGTGACCACAAAGACACAGACTGCAGATCAAGCAACTAACTACTCACTTTCATTTGACCCATCAGTTAATTTTTCAATTAACCATTTTCGACTGTCACAGTTATTTTGCTTTTGGGATGTCTGTTTGACTGGATGCCTCCAAGAATTAGTCAATGAGCTGCTATTGTCTGTCAGATAAATTCCCATTGGATGGTCTAAGAGAGACATATCCCACAATCTCAAAGGGCCAGCTGCTCCATTAGCAAAATAACATATATTATGGAGAGGAAATGATTCACTACAGAGCAACTAATCGGTTTTCTCCCTCCCACTTCGTCCCCACCCTCACTCTCCCACCAAATTCACCTGCTCCCCCCATAGTTCTATCCCGTCCAGTCAGTATCTCTCAAATCACAAACGCCCTTCCAACCACCCATCATAATAAACGCCCCACAACACTCACTGCACCTCCTCCATTGCCCCCGAATGTTCCAAGCACCCACCTCTCTACTCAGTCCTACAACCGTAACCACACCAACGTCCGCTACTCACACTCCCTCTTCTTACCCGTTCAATCCCCTCTCGCAACATTCCACATCTCCCAGCTATCTGCCACCCCAGCATCTCCTTGTGCCATTCCCTCCATACCCTTCACTTCCCCCTTTTCCTATGACTTCCTGCACCTCGCTTTACTGAAACCCACCTTCTCCCGATGCCTTCATTCACAATTTTACTATGCCCCCTCTATGTCCTTTTGCCCCTCCCTCTGCCTTCCCTCTTCTAAACCATTCCTTCCTCTCCAGCTCGACAACTCCCTCCCTTCACCGTTCCAACATGCTGCCTCCTCCTACCTGATGATCAGCCATGATCATATTGAATGGCGGTGCAGGCTCGAAGGGCCGAATGGCCTACTCCTGCACCTATTTTCTATGTTTCTACCTCTCCTCCACCATCCTCTCCTCCCTTCCCTCTAACCTTTCCTCCTAAGCCACCCCCCTCCGAATAGAAACAGAGAACTGCATATCCAGGTTAAATGCACAAAAGAACACAAAGTGCTGGAGTAACTCAACAAGTCAAGCTGTATCTCTGGAGAACAAGGACAGGGGAGGTTTTGGGTCGGGACCCTTCCCTGGACTAGAGATTTCCGACCTGCTTAGTAGTTACTCCAGCAGTTTATGTCTCCTTCCCCCCCGCAACTCTTTCTCCCTCTCTTCTCCTCCTTCCCCAAGTGTCCTCAACCACCTCCTCTCTCCATCCCTCTTCCTACCCCAGCATCCCGGGCCTCCTACTCCTTCCCCAGGCATCCTCGGCCCCTTCTTCTCTCTCCCAGCCCCGCGTGTAAAGCGGGAGGCGACCGGTGACAGCAGACTCCAGGCGTACACTCGGAAAGGTTGAGGAGGTTTTTTACCCTCCGGGGGCGCCGCGGGTATCGCCCACTCCTCCTCCTCCGCTGTTGTTGTTGTTGATGTTGTTGCCTCTACCCCAACCTGGTCGCCCTGACCGCTCCGACCGCCGTTCCCCCTGCAGTACCGGTGCCGTTGCCGCGGCTGCTCCCTCGGAACCTGAATGACAAACATGGCGGCGGTCGCTGCGAGCAACCGCCACGCCGGTGGGCCCCGTCCACCGACTCTGGCCAATAGCAGGGCGGCTTACGGAGCCCACGGCGCCTCCCCGCCAATCACAGAGCCCGTCTCACAGCACGACGCTTCCTGACCTCCTCCCTCCACCCCACGAGTGTTCAAGGCTTTTAGACAAACTCAACGCGCTGGAAATGCTGGTTTAAACACAAAAAGACCACCGGGTGGCGCCGTCAACGATGGCAGCCTCGCCAACGGTCTGTCTATTCGTCTTATTTTTATTATTTTTAGTGTGTTTTAAAAGTTTGTGTCAATGTGGGTGGTGGAGGTGGTCAGGGGAAACTTTTTTTCAATCTCTAAAGGGGCCTAATCCGCGAGTTCTGACGAGTTTGCCCTTGACTCATACTGGCAGCACGGTCGACACAAGGTCGTACAATACAATACAATACAATTCAATTTATTGTCATTTGGACCCCTTGAGGTCCAAACGAAATGTCGTTTCTGCAGCCATACATTACAAACAAATAGACCCAAGACACAACATAATTTACATAAACATCCATCACATTGCTGTGATGGAAGGCCAAAAAAAACTTATCTCTCCACTGCACTCTCCCCCCCCCATGTCAGAGTCAAAGTCAAAGTCCCCGGCGGGCGATGGCGAATTGTCCCACAGCCATTAAAGCCACGCCGGGTGATGCAAGGCCGCACACTGGGTCTTGGTGTTAGAGCCCCCGGCGCGCGCTCGCAGTCCCGCAGCCATTCCAAGCCGCGCGGGGCAGTGCTGTAAAGCCCCGCTCAGGTGCGGGAGAAGTCGCCGTTGCGGGAGCCCTGAAAAGCGGTCTCCCTCCAGGGACCCGCGGGCTCCCGGTGCCGCCCGCCAAATACGCAGTTGCAGCCACCGAATCTCCGGGGGTCGGGTCGCAGCAGCGTCCACCACAGCTCCACCCGCTCTGGACTCGGCCAGCTCCGCGACGGTGAGGTGAGTAGTCGGCACCACAGCCCCCGGTCTTCCTGTTGGAGGCCGCTCCTCGTTGCAGCCCCAACGACAACGGAGACCCGACAAAGAAAAGGTCGGGTCTCCCGTGCAGGGAGAGATTTAAAAGTTACCCCCCCCCCCCCCCCCCCCCCACACCACCCCCAACCCCCCCCACACACATACCCCAACAAAAATAACAAAAACTACATAAAAACATAAGACATAAAATAATAAAAACGCAGACGGACTGCAGAGGCCGCTGCTGACGAAAGCCGCGCCGCCCACCGAAATTGCTGTGGTCTTCGTAACTCTCCTTCGTGCTCGAGAGTGGTCTCCGCGTACTCGAGGCCTCAGCTAGGTCGCTGCGTTTTTTCAATATCTTAAAAAATGCCCGCGAGTATAAAAAGGTCGCCATGGAAAAAATCTATGTTTTTTTTACTCGTAGGTTTAGTCGTAGTAGGTCAGCATGTTAGTCGTAGGTAATCGAGGGTAGTCGATGGTAGTCGCAGATTGGCTTCATCATAGTCGAAGGGAGGTCGGCTTCACTCTCCAATATTCGGTGTCCAATTTTCCCGAAGATACTCTTCAACATAGTCGAATGAGGTCGAAGGAGGTCTTCTACATAGTCGAAGGTGGTCTTCAACATGTCATTTTTTCAAACTCTTCTAAACTCGCCAATTAGGTTGCCCAAGTGATAGAGTTCAACATAGGTTTCAACATAGTCAAAGGGAGGTCGAAGGAGGTCGTCTTCACTCTCCACTATTCGGTGTCCAATTATCCCGAAGCTAGTCTTCAACATAGTCTAAGGAGGTAGTAAGAGATCTTCCTCATAGTCGAAGGAGGTCTTCAACATGACATTTTTTCAAACCCTTCTAAACTTGCCACTTAGGTTGCCGCAGTGGGACAACCCCTTTACCTTGCTGGAGATGCGATTGTTTTCCAGATCGTATCTCCGGCCACTCAGCGTTCTAACATCATGGAGCTGGATGCCTTGCTCAGACTGACTTTGAGCCCCACCGCGGGGACGTGAACTTACCATCGGTGCCGATCCTTTGCCTAGGATCGACGCCCCAACCGCGGCCTGCGGATTTCACCATCAGTAGCTCGCAGTGTCGGGTAGAGCGATGTCGGTAGCTCCAAGCAACACAGAAGATTTCGACTAGCCCCAACTCGGGGTCTGATCGCCCGATGCAGGGGAGCTGAGAATCCTCCCGAATGCAGGCGCCTGATCTCCCTGATGTGGAGGGCCCGTCCCATCAAGGGAAGGTTCGAGGCCCTCGACCGCGGGAGGACAAAGAAAGGAAAAGATTGAACCTTTTTTTGCCTTCCATCACAGTGAGGAATATGGAGGAGTCACTGTGGTGGATGTTTATGTTAAAATGTATTTTGTGTGTTCTGTTGCATTTTATTGGTATTCATGTATGGCAAATCAAATTCCTCGTATGTTGCAAAACTTACTTGGCTTATAAAGTGTGCCACATTTTCTAAATCTTCCAAAGAAGTAGAGGCGATGATGGATTTTCTATATGATTGCATCAATGGTTTAGTTTAGTTTATTATCACATGTACCAAGGTACAGTGAAAGGCTTTTTTTGCTGTGTGCAGACAAATAGTCTTTCCCAGTTAGCGGAAAGACCATTAATGATTACAATCAAGCTGCCCACAGTTCACAAATACATAATAAACAAAATAACATGTCGTGCAAGATAAAGTCCAATAAAGTCTGATTAAACATAGTTCTAGGATCTCCAATGAGGTAGATGGGAAGTCAGAACTGCTCTCCAACTGGTGAGAGGACGGTTCAGTTGACTGATAACAGCTGGGAAGAAACTATCCCGAAATCTGGAGGTATGCGTTTAGTTTATTGTTACGTGTACCGAGGTACAGTGAAAAGCTTTTGTTGCATGATAACCAGACAGTGGAAAGACTATACATGATTACAATTGAGCCATCCACAGCGTGCAGATATATGATAAAGGGAATAACATGAATAACATTTAGGGCAAGATAAAATCCAGTAAAGTTCAATGAAAGATTGTCCAAAAGTCTCCAATAAAGTAGATAGTAACGTAGGACTGCTCTCTGGTTGTTGTTCGGATGGTTCAGTTGCCTGAAAACGTTTGTAATAGCCATTTAGCTTAACTCAGTATGTAATAACTACAACCAGTTACCTTTAAATTTTATCTGCCTGTAATTATGCGGGTGGGATTTAAGCGTAGTCTGAGGCACGTTTGCAGCTCGGATTCTCGCGCAGACTCCCAAAGGAGTTTAGTTTGAAGAAGATCGGGGAAGAGACATAGTTTTTGACCATGAGTATGATTGAAATGTACTTATACAAGAAGAATCGAGTATGGATTATTTTACTGTTTGTACTACTACAATAAAGAACCTATTAATCAAGAGACTATCTTTGGAAGATTTATCTTTCGACGACATTGAATGGCTCATGAAGAGCTCGCGAGTGCGTATTAATTACCTTCTGATCCTCAGTCATCAATTAAATTAACTATCAGGACTAGATCCTTGAGACGATGCAATATCTGTCACCACAAAGTTGCTGAAAGCGTTTACACATTTCTACCTTTTGCTTGATGGGAGAGGGGATATGAGGGAGTGACCAGGCTGAAACTGATCTTTGATTATGCTGGGGCCCTTGCCAAGGCAGTGTGAAGTGCAGATGGATAAAGCAAGATAGTTCATACTTTGTAGTTTAGTTAATGTTCAATAATGGCTGTTGGGTAGAAACTGTTCCTGAACATTACAGTTTTCAGGCTTCTATACCTTCTTCTCAATGTCAGGAGTGAAATGAGTGTGTGGCCAGTGTGGTGTGGACCCACGATGATGCTGGCTCCACTTTCAAGCATCAGAAGTGGCGTTTCACTGTACCGCGGAACACGCGATAAGAAACCAAACTAAACTGAAGTCTGAAGAAGGGTTCTGACCCGAAACATCATCTATTCGATTTCTCCGGAAATGCTGCCTGACCTGCTGAGTTGCTCCAGCATTTTGTGTCTATCTAAACTAAACTAAATATGTTCCGAAACGGAACAATAAACATAGAAACATCGAAAATAGGTGCAGGAGGAGGCCATGGGCCGTTCAAGGGTCCTTCGGCTAATCATCCAAAATCAGTAGCCCGTTCCTGCTTTTTCACTATGTCCCTTGATTCCGTTAGCCCTAAGAGCTAAATCTAACTCTCTTGAAAACATCCAGTGAATTGGACTCCACTCCCTGCTGTGGCAGATAATTCCACAGATTCACAACTCTCAATATTTTTTCCTCATCTCAGTCCAAAATGGAAACTGACCTTCCCACCATTGAAGAGATTTATAAGAGTCACTGCCTTATGCCCCTGTCCCACTTAGGAAACCTGAACGGAAACCTCTGGAGACTTTGCGCCCCACCCAAGGCTTCTGTGCAGTTCCTGGAGGTTTTTGTCAGTCTCCCTACCTGCTTCCACTACCTGCAACCTCCGGCAACCACCTGCAACCTCTGGGAACCGCACAGAAACCTTGGGTGGGGCGCAAAGTCTCCAGAGGTTTCCGTTCAGGTTTCCTAAGTGGGACAGGGTCATAAGGCAGTGACTCTTATAAATCTCTTCAATGGTGGGAAGGTCAGTTTCCATTTTGGACTGGGCAGTGTTCACCCGTTTTTGCAATCTTCTTCATTCCTGGGCGTTTGAGTTGCCGAACCAGGCTATGTGCAACCAGTCAATATGCTCCCTGTAGAATTTCAAGAGAGTAGTTTAGTTTTAGTTTAGTTTATTTTCAGGTGTTCCGAGGTACAGTAAAAAGCTCATTTGTTGCGTTTTATCCAGTGCTATTCATTGACGTACTAAATCTTCTAAGGAGGTAGAGGTGTTGATGGGCTTTCTGTATAAATGCATCATTGGGTTGGACCCAGGACAGATCTTCAGCGATATGCAGGAAACTGAAGTTGTTGACTCTCCCCATCACTGACCTATTGATGGAAGACAGGTTCGTGCATCATCATCAGCCTTCCTCTTTAGAAGCCAACCATCAGCTGCTTTCATTGAGTGACATTGAGTGCATGGTTGTTGTTCGGGCACGATTCAATCCAACGATTGATCTCTCTCCTATACTCTGATTCATCTTTATCCGTAATTCATCCAACAACGGCCGGTGAATTTAAAGATGTAGTTGGAACTGTGTCTTGCTACAGTCATGGGTATAGAGCAGGGGACTGAGAACACGTCCTTAAGGTGCACTGTAATAATGGTTATTGAGTACGGATATTGTGGCAATTGATACTGAATGTAGTCTGTTGATGAGGAAGTCAAGGATCCAGTTGCAAAGGGATGCAGTTTCCTGCGCTTGGTCATGTTTAGAGGGGATGATGGTGTTGAACACTCTGCTGTCATAGATGAAAAACTGCCTGGTGTATGTGCTTTTATTATCCAAGCCGTCAGTGCAGAGTGGAGAGCCAGCGAGATTGCATACCCCTGTGATCCATTGTGGTGGTAGGCAAATTGGAGTGACTCCAAATTCTTACTAAGGTAGGAGTTGATATGCGCCATAACCAACCTCTCAAAGTACTTCATCACCACGGACATTAGTGCCACAGGTTGATTGTCGTTGATGCATGTCACCTTTATTAAGGCATTATTGATACCCTTTTAAAGTAGGTGGGAACCACGGTAATGAGAGGTTGAAGATGCCCACAAAATCTCCAGCCAATTGTTCCGTGCAGGTTTCGAGAACGTGACCAGTACCATCAGGTCCATATACTTTCCAAGGCTTCACCCTCCCGAAGAAACTTCTGATTTTGGTCTCAGTGGCTGAGATTACATTGTTATTGGGGGGCTATGGGGGCCAGAGAAGGCACATCAGTGTTCTTCCTATCGAATTGTGCGTAGAACACATTGAGCTCGTCCGGGAGTGATGCCTCACTGCCAGATCCAAAAACGTCATCTATCCAGAGTTGCTGCCTGACCTGCTAAGTGACTTGAACAATTTGCGTTCTGCACAAAGTTCCAGCATCTCATAGACGTATGTATAGAGATTGGTTGATGGGGTCAAGCTCTGCTTCATATGATCTTGTAGAGTTGTCAATGTTCATGAGGGGAATAGATAGGATAACCCATCAGGCCCACTCCATCTATGACTCCCTGATAAACTGGTTGATCACCAGGATGGAGGAATAGGTGATGGACCCCACCAATGAATAGACCGACATTTCAAGTCGGGACCCTTCTTCAAACCGGAAAGGAGGTTGAGGCAGGACCATGCTTGGAAACTGGCCCCCTGTATCCACCCATCACTTGCCAGGAATTGTCCCACCCCCATTTCTTTTCCAGCTTTCTCCCTACCTACTATAATCATCTGCCGTGGGGTCCAGACTCGAAATGTCACCTGTCTATTACCTCCGCACACACTGCCTGACCCACTGAGTTACTCCATGACTTTGTGTTTTGCTTAAGATTCAAGCACCTGCGGTTCCTTTTGTCGCCCCATCAGCCTCCTTTGTTCCAAAGTGAACTACCTCAGACTTCCTAACTAAAATTCAATCCTGGCCAAATCTTTGTCAATGTTATGTATTTTACATAACACAATCATATCCTTCCTTAAATAGACAGAAAATGCTGTAGTAACTCAGCGGGTCAGACAGATCCTGTCTGAAGAAGGGTCTCAGCCCGAAATATCACCTGTTCCTTCAGCACCTGCATTTCCTCTCTACACATCTTTCCTTAATATCATCTTCTCATCAGTACTACGTGGGCTGGGCAGTCAACGTCAGGAATGCTTACAGAGTAAATGAAGGAATCAATTTTCAAAGTAAAAACACTGTGCCTCATTTCTGAGTCAGGATGTGGGTTATACAAGACTCTATAAATATGTACCAAGGAACCACACATCATTCATTAACTAACTGGTTTACCTCAACTATTCATTGGCAAACCATAGGAAATTTCCCGACATACACTGAATGTAACGATAGAATTGTATAATCTTTCAAATTAGTCATTAGGAAGAGAAAGCAGGCCATTTGGCCCAACTTGCCCATGCAGACCAAGATACCACATTTAAGCTAGTCCCATTTGTCAGCATTTGCCCCATAAACCTTTCTTATTCATTTACTTTTCCAAGTGCCTTTTAAAATGCACTTTTAGTACCTGGCTCAATAACCTCCTCTGGCAGCTTGTTTTGTTTACCCACCACCTTCTGAGTGAAAATTTATAAGCTTAAGTAGTGTTTTTGACATGTCTTACCGTTTAAGTACCTGTAGTTATCTTCTTCTTGCGTAAGGCGTGCACAGCCTAAAGTTGTAGGACAACTTGTGCTATTTGATCTTATTTGATTGTGCACGCCGGTTTGATTGCATTCGTCGAAACAGGGTGGACCACATGAAGGTTGCAATTTTCCACCCCTGTAGTTATCAGTGTTTTAATATCATATATACAATAGACAATAGGTGCAGGAGTAGGCCATTCGGCCCTTCAAGCCAGCACCGCCATTCAGTATGATCATGGCTGATCATCCACAATCAGTACCCCCGTTCCTGCCTTCTCGTCATATCCCCTGACTCAGCTATCTTTAAGAGATCTAACTAACTCTCTCTTGTAAGCATCCAGAGAATTTGCCTCCACTGCCTTCTGAGGCAGAGAATTACACAGATTCACAACTCTCTGGGTGAAAAAGTGTTTCCCAATCTCCGTTCTAAATGGCCTACCCCTTATTCCTAAACTGTGGCCCCTGGTTCTGGATTCCCCTAACATCGGAAACATGTTTTCTGCCTCTAGCGTGTACAATCCCTTAATAATCTTATATTTTGCAATAAGATCCCCAGCAATCATTTTCAATTCCAGAGTATACAAGCACAGCCGCTCCATTCTATCAACATATGACAGTCCCGCCATCCCAGGAATTAACCTTGTGAACCTATGCTACACTCCCTCAGAAGCAAGAAAGTCCTTCCTAAAATTTGGAGACCAAGACTGCACACAAGGGCCCTGTACCTATACAGTACCTGTAGATTGGTTTATGCATGCAACCAATCATATATAGGTTAGCATCACTAACCCCGCCTTACCGTATCATTTATATTAACACCTACTTCCTATGCTACGCAGTTCGGTAGCAGACAGGAGTCAGTGACTACTAACATGCTGTTAAGTCTGTATGTGGATTAAAGATGATCTTAAGTTACGTGTTGTGTAGATGTCATATTTGCAGTACCTAACTGAAATTCTTTGTTTTTGCTTAAAATCTGTTAAAATCCTGCTGTAGATAAGCACAATCATAGGTACAAAAAGTGCAACAATTGTAGTGTTACAATAGTAGACTTCACCGACACAGTACACAAAGAGTTGCCACGTTTCTGGTGCCAACTTGTGCTCTTTAAGTTTCAAAGTTCTCAATAGCAGAGTCTTATCTTGGCCATCAAGCTCCATTGGCCTGGGGGCGGCACTGGATCGGTGTTGCAGTGGTTGACCTGTCATTGCAATGCTGTCGGTGACCTCCACCGCAACTCTGCCTCTCCATGCTCCCCTCATTTCCCGCAGCCATCAGCCTCCGTGCTTCCTGCAGCTGACCTCGGCACCTCCGGAATGACTCTGAGCTCTCAGGAGCATATTCCCGAGGTTATAGTCATAGATTGATTCAGCGTGGAAACAGCCCAACTTGCCCACAAAGGCCAACATGTCCCAGCTACACTAATCCCACCTGCCTGCATTTGGTCCATATCCCTCCAAACCTGTCCTATCCATGTACCTGTCGAACTGTTTCTTAAACGTTGCAATAGTCCCAGCGTCAACAACCTCCTCTGGCAGCTTGTTCCATACACCCACAAACCTTTGTGTGAAAAAGATAACGCTCAGATTCCTATTACATCTTTTCCCCTTCACCTTAAACCTATGTCCTCTGGTCCTCGATTCACCAACTCTGGGCAAGAAACTGTGCATCAGGAAGAAGGGTAAATGGTAGGGAATTGAAGAATGTAGGTGAACAGAGGGATCTGGGAATAACTGTGCACAGTTCCCTGAAAGTGGAATCTCATGTAGATAGGGTGGTAAAGAAAGCTTTTGATGTGCTGGCCTTTATAAATCAGAGCATTGAGTATAGAAGTTGGGATGTAATGTTAAAATTGTACAAGGCATTGGTGAGGCCAATTCTGGAGTATGGTGTACAATTTTGGTCGCCTAATTATAGGAAGGATGTCAACAAAATAGAGAGAGTACAGAGGAGATTTACTAGAATGTTGCCTGGGTTTCAGCAACTAAGATACAGAGAAAGGTTGAACAAGTTAGGGCTTTATTCTTTGGAGCGCAGAAGGTTAAGGGGGGACTTGATAGAGGTTTTTAAAATGATGAGAGAGATAGACAGAGTTGACGTGGAAAAGCTTTTCCCACTGAGAGTAGGGAAGATTCAAACAAGACATGACTTGAGAATTAAGGGACTGAAGTTTAGGGGTAACATGAGGGGGAACTTCTTTACTCAGAGAGTGGTAGCTGTGTGGAATGAGCTTCCAGTGAAGGTGGTGGAGGCAGGTTCGTTTTTATCATTTAAAAATAAATTGGATAGTTATATGGATGGGAAAGGAATGGAGGGTTATGGTCTGAGCACAGGTATATGGGACTAGGGGAGATTATGTGTTCGGCACGGACTAGAAGGGTCGAGATGGCCTGTTTCCGTGCTGTAATTGTTATATGATTATATGGTTAAGGGTCTGGACCCAAAATGTCGAGTGTAGAAGGGTCTCAACCCGAAACGTCACCCATTCCTTGTCTCCAGAGATGCTGCCTGTCCCGCTGAGTTACTCTGGCAGTTTGTGTCTGTCTTTGGTTTAAACCAGCATCTGCAGTTCCTTCCTACACTTGTACAAACAAGGGATGGTGGTCAAACAAGATATATATATATCAAGCCAGGATATCATTTAGAACATTAAGACAAAAAAACAAACGAATATTTAGCCTCAATGTTTAGTTTATTGTTGAAATGTGTACCGAGGTACAGTGAAAAGCTTTTTTGTTGCATGCTATACAGTCAGCTAAAAACTAGACATGATTACAATCAAGCCGAGCACAGTGTATAGATACAGGATAAAGGGTATAACGTTTAGAGCAAGATAAAGTCTTAGTTTATTGTTACGTGAGAAGCATGCAGCAAGTCTCAGGCTGGTGATCCATGGTCTCCTTATGCTTAGATTGTGATCAGCAAATTCCAGCTCAAAATGTGTAGGAGGAAGGAACTACAGATACTGGTTTATACCGAAGATAGACACAAATGCTGGGTTAACTCAGCGGGACAGGCAGCTTCTCTGGATAGAAGGAATGGGTGACGTTTTGGGTTGAGACCCTTCTTCAGACTATCTGTCCCGCTGAGTTACTCCAGCATTTTGTGTCGAAATTCCAGCTCAGCTCTTAGTGGGCATTAAGAGTGCAGTCAGGCAGACAATGCCATCTAGTGGCAGAACAATATTATGATAGGAGCTAACACAGACTGTACGGAACTGGAACAGGCTCTTCAACTCATAATGTCCATGCCGACCATAATAATAATAATGGATGGGATTTATATAGCGCCTTTCTAATACTCAAGGCACTTTACATCGCATTATTCATTCACTCCTCAGTCACTCGGTGGTGGAAAGCTACTTCTGTAGCCACAGCTGCCCTGGGGCAGACTGACGGAAGCGTGGCTGCCAATCTGCGCCTACGGCCCCTCCGACCACCACCAATCACTCACACACATTCACACACAGGCAAAGGTGGGTGAAGTGTCTTGCCCAAGGACACAACGACAGTATGCACTCCAAGCGGGATTCGAACCGGCTACCTTCCGGTTGCCAGCCGAACACTTAGCCCATTGTGCCATCTGCCGTCCCAATGACCATGATGCCAAGTCAAACTAGCCTCCTCTGCCTGCATGTGATAACACCGGGTGGCGCACGTAATGGCCACCTCACCAGCAACCTGTCGAGTCCCTTTTCTGTTTTTGTTAGTTTGAGTGTATCTTAAGTTTTAGTGTTTTTTGGTATGTTTTATGTGCGGGGTGGGGAATCAGGTGAAGCTTTTTTCAGCCACTTGCCTCGCCGGAGATGCAATTTTCTTCCATGTCCCATCCCCATCCCCACCTGCAGCCTAACAATTTGGATTGGTGCGGCTTTCCTGGAGACGGGCCCGGAGCGCTCTGCCCGCCGGGCATTTGGACTTTAACACCTTGAAGTCGCGGTCTCCGGTAAGAAAAGGCCGATTCGGGAGCTCCATGCCGCGGAGTGTTCCAATCCGTCCCGATGCCGGAGTTTCCATCATCCTGACACGAGGACTTCGGACATCGGACCGTCGGCAACAGCGACTGCCGAGGGATCAAAGGCCCTTACCACCACGTGAACAAAAGGAGGAAGATGACTGAACTTTATTGCCTTCCATCACAGTAAGGAATGTGGATTCCACTGTGGTGGATGTCTATGTTAAATTAATATATTTAAATTGTGTTAAATCGTATCATTGCTTTTCACTTAGTGTGGCTGTATGGTAAATCTAATTTCACTGTACCTTATAAGTGACAATAAACACGAACTTGAACTTGAACTATCCCTCCATCGCATTATGGGGAGAAGGCAGGAGAATCGGGTTAGGAGGGAGAGATTGATCAGCCACGATTGAATGGCAGAGTTGACTTGACGAGCCGAATGGCCTAATTCTGCTCCGTTCACTTTTGACCTTATGACTTATGAATGTATTGTTGCAAACTGTTTGTGTTGGAGTAGCAGGACGTTTGTTTCCTTGTCTTTGAATAAACCAAAATCTGCAGTTATCTTTCCTCACCTTCAATTGGCCTAAACACTTTGGTCTACAGGCTGGCTAGGAACAGATTATAGGTTTGTGGATAGCTGTGCAGCAGAACAAACAAACAGAATTATTTCAGTGTTGCGATGTAAAGTTCTTCTTCTTGGCTCCAGCACACCACAGGATGAACTGAACAGGATCGTTGGTGTGCGGGCCGTTTGTTTCCATGAGCCGCATTTAACTGGGAATCCAATCCATAAATCAGATGCTGCCACGGTGGAAGTGATCTCAGCTGATATTACGCCATCCGCATGTGCCTTTTATTGGAGCTAATTAAATGAAATGGTGCAGTAACCCGTGTGCTGATGCCTGCTAAAATGACCACGAGAGGCTGCTGCTTTGTTGTAAAAGCGCAACTGGTTCTTAAATGTCCTTTGGGGAAGGTGACTTGTTAACACCGCTCCCGGCTGAGCTGTGACTCGAGGGTCGCACCAACAATTGGTCATTGCATCACAGATTGGTTTGGGAACAGCTCTATCCCAGACCACAAGAAGTTGTGGATGCAGCCCAGACCATCACAAGAACCAACCTCTCTTCCATTAACTCCATCTACACTTCACGCTGCCTCAGCAAGGCCAGCAGCATAATCAAGGATGAGTCCCACCCCGGTCACTCCTTCTTCTCCCCTCTGCCATCAAGCAAGAGGTACAGAAGTGTGAATACACACACCTCCAGATTCAGCGACACTTTCTTCCCAGCTGTTATCAGGCAACTGAACCATACTATCACCAACTAGAGAGCGGTCCTGTGCAACTATCTACCTTATTGGAGACCCTCGACTATCTTTAATCAAACTCGACTGGACTTTATCTTGCACTAAACGTTATTTCCTTTATCCAGTATCTGTACACCGTGGATGACTATTGTAATCATGTATAGGACGCAACAAAAGCGTTTTACTACACCTCAGTACACGTGACAATAAACTGAGGTCGCGTGAGCAGATAAAGAACTACAGGGACACTTGTAATATGACCAATCTGTACTTTTCCCCAACCAATAGTTATCACTCAACTACTAAGAATGAAATAGAAATTTGATTATTATCATTGCACATTTGAATGCATATCTAATTTCAGATGAATGTGTGTGCCTGCTACCATGTAAGTGTTTACATGCAATGTGTGTGATGTGCGCATCCATGAGTATGGCCCCATAGTGTTCCTGGACACTGAGAATCTTCTGGCAGAAGACGTGCATGAAGGAACTGCAGATGCTGGTTTACACCGAAGATAGGAACAAAATGTTGGTGTAACTCAGCGGGACAGGCAGCATCTCTGGAGAGAAGGAATGGGTGATGTGTCGGGTTGCGACCCTTCTTCAGACTGTGTCTGTCTTTGAATAAACCAAAATCTGCAGTTCCTTCCTACACATTCCGTCTCACACTGCGCAATCTCTTCAAGGTATGCCTACTTTGAAGAAGTTCTCCTCTTTCTGACGTGAATTCTACACCAGTCTGAAGAAGAGTCTCAAACCAAAATGTCACCTATTCCTTCTCTCTAGTGATGCTGCCTGTCCCGCTGAGTTACTCTACATCTGTGTCTATCTTCGAAGAAAAGGTTCTGACTGTCTATCCTTTCTATGCCTCTCATAATTTTCTTTATTTCTATCAGGAAGATACCATCCAACCAAAATATCTGCAAAGAGTCTCTTGTGTAATGACAATCCCTGTCCCTGTACCTCTCCTGTCCCTTTGTCTTTCCACCGATTCAAGAACTGCTTCTTCCCCGCTAATATCAGACTATTGAAGTGCCATCGCATAAGATGGTCAGGATCTCCCAACCTACGTCATTGCAGCCTTTGCACTTTTTTAAATCTTCACTTTTTCTTTAACTATAACACTACACCACTGTATTCTGCCCTCTGATATTTTTCTCTTTACACTGCTTGTTGTATATGGCGTGATTGTACTCATGTATAGCATCATTTGACTGATAGTATGTAAACAAAGCTTTTCACTGTATCTCGGTACAAGTGACAATAATAAACTATTACCAATGCTGCCCAAGCCTCCTTCACATGCACTGCATCAGAGGACAGATTCTTCTTGAAATTCCACATGAAGTTTAATTAGCTCATGTTTATAGACATTGAAAAGTGGTATTGAGCAGGCTCTAATGCTTCAAACATATAAAATGCATAGGAGTGTGTCGGAAGGAACTGCAGATGCTGGTTTACACCAAAAATAGACACAAAATGCTGGAGTAACTCAGCGGGTCAGGGAGCATCTCCGGAGAAAAAGAATAGGTGACTTTTCAGATTGAGACGATTCTTCAGACTGCATACTTCAAAATACAGCCTATAGTTAAATTATTTGCGCAAGAAATATTTCCCTGTGGAAATGATTGATTTTTGTGTGTGAAAATGGACTGTAAAAGGAATATAACTGCAGTTTACAGGGTTGTGAAAGGTTCAGTGGATTGTTTATGTTAACCCCAGTGATGCTGCTCTCCTGCCACTGTTCACCTGCTGCTGCTGCAGAACGCATTAAACGGCTGCCACATACAGGCAATGGGGCTGAGGTTAGTGTCATTGAGGCCCACTGTTCCTTGTCTTGTTGCTGCCTTTCTTAAACAACGGTACAACACTACCCACCTACCAGTCCTCCTGAACTTGACTAAGATGATGTGGGGGAGTGGTCGGGGGCGAGATCGGGGGTGGGAAATTAGGTTATTTTATTATTGTCATGCGTATCGAGATACAATGAAAAGCTTTGTTTTGCACCCTATCCAAACAGATCAGATATACCACACATAGATACGAAATCAGGTCAAACTCGTACAATAGGTAGAGTAAAGGCTAAGATACAGATTACAGAATATAGTTCTCAGCATTGTAGCGCATCAGTTCCAGAAGCAAAGTCCAACGTCCACAATGGGGAAGAGGTGAACTTAGCTAATGGAAGGACCCTTCAGAAGCCTGATAACAGAGGAGAAGAAGCTGTTCCTGAGTCTGGTGGTGCGCGCTTTCAAGCTCCTGTACCTTTTGCTGGATGGGAGCAGTGAGAAGAAGGAATGAATGTTCTCCTCCATATGAATAATATCAAACAATTGGAACTGCTTTATTTTCCTTGATAACAATACAGAAAAATATGTATTCCATAGTTTGGGACTTTCATTTTGCATCATATTTTTAATGTGCACACACTAACACAGTCGAATAGTAACAGGCAATCAAATCAACACACAAAACATTTTCTAAAAAAAGGTTTTATTTACTGCAAAAACTTAGTACTTTATTTGCAGTGTTTGCATGCTCCTTTATAACATTTTACATAACATTTTACAGTACAACTTGATTATTAAAACAAGGACAGCTTCAATTCTTGATTAACAAAAATGTATACAACAATGACTCCAATCATCCCATTCCAACCACTCATTACTTTTGACTCAACCAAAATTATTTCTGAAACATTGGTCATAAATTTGGTGCAAAAATGCTCCAAAATAAGGCTCAGAATGCACCAGAGAGCATCTAAAACCCCAGAGCGTCCAGGGTCCTTAAGCGGGTCCTGGACCCCGGCCGCAAGGGTCTTTGAGCTTCGCGCTTTTGATATGCGCTGCATGCACTTATTTCCCATTAAATTTTGGTCATCCTGCCATGCAGCCCCCCCTTTTGAAAAGCTTCGTATGAGCCTGGTGTATAATATTTTTGACACTGCCATAGGCCTTTCTTACATATGCTGCCACAACGCACTGTCATCTCTAAACAACACTTCAGTAATTTTCCTTACCCTCCATTTCAGAATAATAGTGTTTAAAGCCGATAACTCGACACTAGCACTGGCAATAAATGAAAAGTGCAGCTTTCCAGCCCTTATCTCATTGGCCACGCATCGGCTGCACATCGGTGTCAATCTGGTGGACTCTTCCATCTTCTTCTCGTCGTGGGGGTGGGGGATTGGGAGGGGCCTCACAAGTGGAATAACCTAGGGCCTCTCTTCATCTAAATCCGGCCCTGCCTGTAGCTCTTTAGAGTGTTAGAGGCTCACAAACTGATACCTTTCCCAATATGGCATCTGGCGTGAATCGCAAGGGAAACATATCCATGCACGGTGCATCTTGGAGCCAACTCACCAGCAAAGAAAAGGTGCTGGGGTTGTTGGATTTTGCATTCAGCATCTGGGTCACACATCAGCCCGGCAATCACGGGGTTAAGGAGCCCAGCTTAGGGTGGGGAGCTGACTCCCAGTGCAGCTCAGGGAGAAACAGAGGGAAGGTAGCTGAGACCTGACTCCTCAAGGAGCACTGTGACGGACCATGTTGGGTGCCGTGCTCTACATAACCAGCCAACTTTTCTCCACTGAGGGTGAGTAACACAGAATGTGAGACACAAACTAACCCTGTTCCTAAGTTTGTTTGGTCAGAGTTTGTCACTGAGATTGGATAGTGTGTTGATGTTAGCAGTGCAGCAGAATCCGTGTAGCAGTTAGAAGCACACCCACTCAGTTAAGACCTTCCTGCGTTCGAGACCGACCGAGCCCCTCACTGAGCTAGACAATTCTTTATGGCGTTTGAGTACGATGCTGAGATTTGAAAGCTGTTTGTCTTTCTAATGCAATGATGGTAGCGTGGAGAACTGTGAGATGGTGCTGTTACAAGCTACACCATCTACAAGCTACACAGATATCAACATTAACGGCCATTCAGGACTGAGAGAATGAAAGAAATGTAATCACTCAAGATTATTAAAGCTATTTATTATAGACACAAAACGCTGGAGTAACTCAGCAGGACAGGCAGCATCTGTGGATGGAGGAAATAGTTCTCCTTTCGGGTCAGGAAGAAGGGTCTTGAGCTGAAACAACACCCATTCCTTCTATCTAGAGATGCTGCCTAAGTTACTCCAGCATTTTGTGTCTGCCTTCAATGTAAACCAGCATCTGCAGTTCCTTTCTACACAAAGATTTTTTTTAAATTCTCGACACCAGAGGGTGTGGAGGCTCAGATAATGACTTTGTTCAAAAGAGGTTGATAGATATTTAAATACTAAATAAATTAGGGATATGGAGCTGGAAATCAGGCTGGGGTAAAAGATAAACTGATTATTAATGATTGGGAGACGAGATTTAAGTGGTCAAATACCCTACTATTACTTCTGTGTTTTGCTTATGTTCTTTTGTTTGACAGCATTCTACGGACAAAGCATTCTACTAACATAGCCAGTTAATGATTACTCTGGTAACTAGCCGAGCTGTACAGTCCCGAATGGTTTGGCTCCAAGGGTCGAGGGACCAGGGAACACACACAATACTGAAAACAGGACATTCAGCCCTTCCAGTGGATTCTCCACCAATTTCATCTCACCCCATCACACAATCTTTCATTTTCTCCTTGAAGTACCAGCCCAACTTCCCCCTAAATGGAAGCACAAGGAATCTGGAATCATGCGCAAAAATCAAAGTTCTGGAGGTACTCAGCAGGTCATGCAGCATCTGTGGAAGGAATGGATATTTATCACTCTGAATAAGGGTTTCGACCTGAAACGTTGTCTGTCCATTCTCTCCACAGATAGACACAAAGTGCTGGAGTAACTCAGTGGGTCAGGCAGCATCTCCAGAGAAAAATAACTGGTGAAGTTTCGGGATGGGAACCTTCTGACTGATGCAGTCTGTCCCGCTGAGTTCCTCCAGCACTTTGTGGGTTTTTTTCGCCCTTAATGTATGGTTGCCGTTCAAAAGAAGTATATCTGGGTGCACTGGGTTCAATGCTTGCCTTTGACCCTAAATGTTGCCGGTTCAGGTCCCCATCTACAAACCAGAGCACAATTATTTCGAGGTGAACTGTAGTAAATAATATAACAGAGAACTGGTTAAAATTGTAAGTGAATGCAAACATTGCCGTGGCACTACTTTGAAGGGAGATAGAGTTTGGAAACAAGCCCTTCGGCCAAACTCATCCATGCCAACCCACGAGGCCCAACTAAGCTCAGTACACGTGACAATAAACTAATCTAAACTAAAGCTAGTCCCATTTGCTCGTATTTGGTTCATATCTCTCTAAATCTTTCCTATCAATGTACCTGTCCAAATGTCTTTTCAATGTTTGTAGTTATATCTTTCTCAACAAGTGTATCTGAAAGGCATAGAAAGGGTAGACAGTCAGAACCTTATTCTCAGGGTGGAAATGTCCAACTGTAGAGGACATAGCAAAAGGTGAGAGGGGAAAAGTGTTATGGAGATGTGTGGGGCAAGTGTTTTTACACAGAGAATAGTGGGGGCCTGGATCGCATCGCATTGGTGGTGGTGCATGCAGATACAATAGTGGAATTTTAGAGGCTTGTAGATCGGCACATGGAAGTGCAGGGATTTGGATCATGTACAGACAGATGAGATCAGTTTAACTTGGCATCATGTCCAGCACAAACATTGTGGACCGGAGGACCCTTTCCTGGGCTGCACAGTCCCATGTTCTATAAGTGGTACAGTAACCACTTGAGATTTGACTCGAGAGTTTGAATATTGTTACTAATTCTCTTTTTCTGTCTTACCGAAGGCCTCCATCGGAATGGCTGGACTACGGAGAGGCCGGACATTGTGATGGGGTGGGAAGGGAAGCCTGTGGTCCTCTTCTGCAAGTTCACTCACCTTCACGGTGGATACGGGGGGAACATCACTGTCAGCTGGAGGGAAGATCAGACAAGCAAGTGGATCCTCAATTACACCAACTTTCCATCGAACTATGGGTTTGCGAATGAGATTCGTGAGAATGAAGGGGAGCGTTACCAACCGATGGGCAATCCTCGGCAGAACGATGCTTCCATTATCATCAAAAGGCTGTGTCAACAAGATCACCACATGCGGTATGTTTGTCTTGTGGATCTGCAGGAAGATGGGAACCAAACCTCCCAAAGCTTCTCTCAAACCCTCCTTGTGGTGACAGGTGAGAACTTGGTTAAAGGTGGAAAAATTGCCTTGTAGACTATTAGATACGAACAATATCGCTCAACATGGACATTTTACCTGTGCTGAATTTTAGTCTAGAGATGCAGCATGGGAACGGCACTTTGGTCCACCGAGACTACGCCGACCATTGATCACACGTTTACACTAGTTCTATATTATGCAACTTTTGCATCCACTCCCTGCACACTAGAGGCAATTTACAGAGGCCAATTAATTTACAAATCCATACATCTTTGGGCTGTCGGAGGAAACTGGAGAGGTGAAAGTTTTTAATGAGATAGCTCCCACTGTTCACAAAGCCGAAAGGTTTTAACACGTTATGTTCCAGCCTTCCCCACGGGGCAAACTCCTGCCAAAAATTACACCAGCAGCTGTACTTCCATAGATTTGCCGGTGCTGTTTTCAAAAGTAGGATCTTTCGGCTTCGTGAAGTTATGGCGGCACGGCTCACAGCATCAGAGACCCAGGATCGATCCTCACCTCGGTTGCTATCTGTGTGGAGTTTGCACGATCTTCCTGTGACCACATAGGTTTTCTCCGGGTGCTCCAGTTTCCTCGCACATCCCAAAACGTGCAAGTTTGTAGGTTAATTGGCGTCTGTAAGTTGCCCCCGGTATGTAGGATGCAAAATGACTACATGGCTTGTTTCCACTCTGTATTTCTAAGCTAAATGAAACACCTTTTGAGTGACTGCAGCCCTTTTCGCTTGGTGTGATGTTGTCTCACTTGCTCCATCACACAAAGAAAAACACTGATTCAGATCTTTTGGTCTGTGGTGAAGACTACTGGCCTCAACCAGAGCTATCCTCAAAGATCTAGTGATATCTATGGGGCCAACCTGCTCTCCTATTACTTAATCACTCATTCCTAGATGGCAGGACTGCCCTAAGAAGTGAGATTGAGGTCAATTTGATAGCTAGTCACCACAATTTAGTAAAATGGGAAGGGTTCTACAGAATTCAGGGCTTTTAACAAAAATGTGGATATATGGAACAAGTTACAGGAAGAGGAAGTTACGTCAAGTACTATCATAACATTTAAGATACATTTGGGCAGGTACATGGTTAGGGTGGGTTTAAGAGGGTTATGGGCCAAGCATGGTTTAAGAGGGTTATGGGCCAGGTGGGATGAGTGTAGATGGAGCATGTTGGTCAGCATGGGCAAGTTGGGCCTAAACGCCTGTTTCCATGCTGTATCACTCTGTGGCTTGGCACACTAGATGTGCGGAGGATGTTTCTCTTGGGTGGGTATCTTGAATTAAAACTAACAGTCTTGGGTTGCAGGGCAAGACATTTAGGATTGATACTGTTTTAGACTGTTTTCTTTGGATCATTCAAAATTGTGAGAGGCGTTTATAGTGTAGGTAGTAAGAATCATTTTTCATGGTAGAGGTGACTTGGACCTGAAGGCACAGGTTTAAGGTAAAGATTTAGTGTTTTAGCAGGGATGCCAGTTAGATATTTTTTTTATGCAGATAATTGTGGCAATCTGGAATAAACCTCCTGGGGAGATGGTGGAGATTGAACAGTTAAAAGTGATTTATTATTATATGTCCTGAAACAGTACAATGAAATTCTTACTTGCAGCAGCACAACAGACATGTAAACATAGTACTATGAAATCAATATGATAAATAACAATGTTCAATATATATATACACACATATATATATATATATATATATTTTAATATATAAATTTATATACACACACATACAGTATGTATATATATATGTAAATGTATATATATGTATATATATATATATACCACCAGTATATATATATATATATATATATATACATATATATATATATATATTTGTATATATATAATTGTTTTTATGTGTGTGTGTGTGTATATATATATATATATACACACACACACATAAAAACAATTGATAATAGTGTAAAAAGACAAAACCAATGCCCCCAAGACTATGTAGTTCAGAATTTATTTGGAGGTTGTAGTATTTGTAGGGAAGAAGCTGTTCCTGATGGCTGCAGGGAAAAAGCTGTTCCTGAACTTGGACGTTAGTTTTCAGGCTCCTATATCTTCTTCCCGAAGGCAGAAGTGAAATTCGCACAACACCGAAGAATAGTAATAGTAATAGTAATAGGTTCCTTATTGTCATTACAACATGTAAACATGTACAACGAATTTCAAAAATGCCAACCAGTCAGTGCACCATTCACACATTATCTAAAAGCTAACGATACGTAAAAGAGAAATATCTAAAATAAACAACTAAAATAAATAACATGAAAAAAAAGCATAAACACACAACCATACATTCTTCTGTCGGTTGCACAATCCCTTTGGTATGTAGCGCACCTGCGCTCATTTGGTGGCTATATTAAGTGTAGTTATTGCTGTGGGATAAAAACTGTTTTTGAGTCTGTTTGTCCTTGTCCTCATTGATCTGTACCGTCTGCCTGACGGCAACAGTTGAAACAGGGAGTGTCCGGGGTGGGAAATGTCCTTTATAATGTTCTGGGATTTCTTGAGACAGTGGGAACTGTGTAGGTCCTCCAAGGTGAGGAGAGGGCAGCCGACAATCTTCTGGGCGTTGTCAATAGCCCTCTGGAGCGTGTTCCTCTTAGCCGCTGTGCAGCTGGTGTACCACACGCATACACAGTATGTTAGGATGCTCTCTATGGAGCACTGATAAAAGGACAGCAGCAGTCTCTGGGTGATGTTGTTCTTCCTGAGCACCCTCAGGAAGTGCAGTCTCTGCTGGACCTTTTTCAGCAGCGCAGAGGTGTTCATGCTCCATGTCAGGTCCTCCTCAATGTGGATTCCCAGGAAGCGGAAATCCGCCACCCTCTCCACACAGTCCCCTCTGATGATTAATGGTGTAATGTCCGTTTTCTTCTTCCTGTAGTCTATTATGAGCTCCTTGGTCTTTGAAGTGTTGAGGAGCAGGTTATTCTCTCCACACCACACTGTCAGCTGCTCCACCTCATCCCTGTATGCGTACTCATCCCCCCCAGAGATGAGCCCCACCACCGTGGTGTCATCCGCGAATTTGACAATGGTGTTACTGTGGTGGGCGGGGGTGCAGTCATATGTGTAGATGGTGTAAAGCAGGGGGCTCAGCACGCAGCCCTGTGGAGAAGCATCTGGATGAGCTTGTGAATGTAGGCTAGGGATCTAAGCATCAGCAATAACATTAGTCTGAGGAAGGTTCCTGATTTGAAACATCATCTGTCTATTCCTTCCCCATCTGCTACTTGACATGTCGAGTTCTTCCAGCAGTATGTTAAATTCCAGTATCTGCTGTTTCTTTGTGTGTCTTTAGTCTTTTCATTTTTGTCCCATTTGAAATGTGCATGGCAGGTTGGTTACACAGAGAGAGGTGGGTGCCTGGAAAGAGCTGCCAGAGTTAGTGATGGAGGCAGATGTGATGGTGGTGTTTAAGAGTCTTTAAGACAGCCTCATGGATATATATTAATTGGAGGGGGTCTGGATTGCATGCAGGCAGAGGAGAGTAGTGAGAGAGTCTCAGACCAGAGGGCACAGCTTCAGAATAAAAGGATGTGCCTTTAGAAAGGAGATGAGGAGGAATTTCTTCAGTCAGAGTGAATTCATTGTCACAGATGGCTGTGGAGACCAAGTCACTGGTTTTTTTAAAGTGGAGATTGATAGGTTCTTGATTAGTCAGAGGCGTCAGGGGTTAAGGGTGGGAAGACAGGACATTGGGGTTGAGAAGGAAAAATAGATTGATTGGACTTGATAGGCCAAACAACCTAATTCTACTCCTGTGATTTATCGTCTTATGTTCTTAACTTGGCATCTTTTTTTGGCATAGACATTATGGGATGAAGAGCCTTTTCTTGTGCTGTGTCATTCAATGTGTAGGAAGGAACTGCAGATGCTGGTTTAAACCGAAGATAAACACAAAAAGCTGGAGTAACTCAGCAGGTCAGACAGGACCTCTGAAGAATCATAGTCATAGAGTGATACACTGTGGAAACAGGCCCTTCGGCCCACACCGGCCAACAATGCCCCAGCTACCCTCGTCCCACTTGCCTGCGCTTGGTCCATAACCCACCAAACTTGCCCTATCCATGTACCTGTCCAACTGTTTCCTAAACGATGGGGTAGTCCCAGCCTCAACTACCTCCTCTGGCAGCTTGTTCCATGCACCCATCAAACTTTGTGTGAAAACGTTACCCCTCGGATTCCTATTAAATCTTTTCCCCTTCACCTTGAACCTCTCGAAGATCTCCCCTCATCCTCCTACTCTATGTGGCATAGAGACCCAGCCTACTCAACCTCTCCCTATAGCTCACACTCTCTAGTCCTGGCAACATTCTCGCAAATCTTTTCTGAACCTTTTCAAGCTTGACAATATCTTTCCTATAGCATCACTGGAGAATGGACCATTACTTATTCCTTTTCTCCAGAGACGCTGTCTGACCCACTGAGGTACTCCAGTTTTTTGTGTCTATCTTCTGTATTATTGAATGTTATGTTCTATGTAATCATTTTACCGTCCTTTTTATATCAAAGGCAACACAGTGACTGAATAATATTAATTCTTTAAACCTTTTTCTATCCAAGGTGATGACGTCTCTGTATCCATGGTGATTGGGAAGAAGGGCAGTTCAGCCACACTGCCCTGCTCCTTCAGCCCCTCGAACAGGAAGCCCAGCTCCATCACTATCTGCTGGATGAAGGGGAATCCACGGGAAGAGTCCACTGTCTTTATTCACACCCATCCCCACACCGAGGGCCCTCCCTACTCTGTCACTGTAAATGGAGGAGGTCGATATGAGCTGGTGGGAAAACTAGACCAGGGAGACGCCTCTATCAGAGTGAAGGGACTCAGAATGGACGACGGCAGCGACTATTTCTGTCATGTTTGGGTCAAGAATTCCACACAGGAGACCGTGACTCAGGACGTGACGGAACTGGAAGTTGTAGGTGAGGAAACGTCTCTGGTAACGCAGAAACAGGAAACGCAATTCTTGGGCTTTGACATAGAACATAGAGTAATATAGCACAGGAACAGGCCCATCTGCCCACAATGTCTGTGCCAAACATGATGCCAACACCAACCCTCATCAACCTGCACGTAACCCATATCCCTCCATTTCCTGCACATCGATATGCAGATATACTTTGGCCTTGAATGGATTTAAATGTCCTTTTGTTTAGTTTATCATTATTGACATTTAAGGCAAAGATACTGTTGATAGATTTTTGATTAGTACAGGCATCAGAGGTTATGGGGAGAAGGCACGAGAATGGGGTTAGGAGGGAGAGATAGATCAGTCATGATTGAATGGCAGAGCAGACTTGATGGGCCGAATGGGCTAATTCTACTTCTATCATTTATGACCTTACGTGTATCAAATAAAATGAAAACCATTTTAGTTGCGTGCTATCCGGTCAAAAAAAAGACTACATAGAATTACAATCGTGATACCAGTGTACAGATACAGGATAAAAGTTATATTATTTAGTGCAAGATAAAATACGAATCAATAGAGTTCGAAGGTCCCCCATGAGGTAGATGGGAAGTCAAGACTGCATTCTCGCTGGTGAGAGGACGGTTCAGTAGCCTGACAACAGCGTCTATCCATTCTTGCGCGTTCTGCAGCCACTGCCAACGTTCACTGCCCACCCTTTGTTCGACCCGTTCGGGAAGGAGGTGGTGATATCTCTGCATGTCGGTGTGGTAACGGTACACCTCTTGTACTTGTGAGCTGAGGTTTCCAATGTTTAGACCTAATGATGAAAATTCAGTATTGACTTTCCAAGTCTGGTTGGTTGTAAACTTGGAGGTACTGGTGTTTCTCTGCGCCTGCCGTCCTCGTCATTGAATGTCATGCAGGTCTAGAGTCATACAGTGTGGAAACAGGCCCAACATGCTCACACTGACCAACATGTTCCATCTTCAATAGTCCCATCTGCCTGTGTCTGTCTGTCTATCTGTCTATCTATCCTCTTTGTCTTGTTTGTGGCTATCTCTGTGTATGTGTAGCAATACTGCACTTCTTCTTCTGTCGTATGTCTTTTAGACCTGCAGCTCCATTAAGGCGAGCCAGGCCAACGTGTCATCGTCCAGTTCAATTAGACCTCATTCACCATTCGGTGGCCGGTGTTTGGGGCAACTGGTGACTATGTGCTCCACTGTCTGTGTTGGGTCCCCACACTCGCAGGAGGCGCTGTCCACGAGGCCCCACCTCTTCATCGCTACTCCATAGTGTCCAACGCCTGTCCTCAAGCGGTTGAGGATTATCCACTGCTTTCGAGGCAGGTCCTGGCCAGGGATGTCCATGGGGTCATAGATATACTGGTGTAGCCTAGATGGTTCCGCTGACTTCCACTGGTCTCTCCATCTCGTCTTGACCCAGGCGGCCTTGGAAGCGTCAGCCGGTGTTGTGCAGCAGCTCTTGGGCTTGCGTGGCAAAGGGGCGCCGTGATTTGAGGCGCACCCGTCGTGGTGTCTCAATACTGCACTGTGATACTGTACAGAGTCGCCAGTTTTATGGCACAATTTAATTGATTCCCTTCTCTCCCCAAGTCCCTGCCACCATCCTGGAGCTGTATGTTGCGAGCGACAATGTAACTGGAGAAGACACTCTCGTGTGCAGGGCTGAAGGAACGCCCCCTGCAAACATCACATGGATCGGCCCTGGGAACAGCTCACTGCCCGTGAACAGCAGTGAGATGAGAGTCACGCATGATGCAGAGAAGCTACAGACTGTGGGCGAACTGCTTCATCTTGGGCTGAGAAAGTGCTACATGTGTGTGGCTGTGAATGAACACGGGAGAGACACCAGTGAGGTCAACCTATCCACCAAGGATAACAGTCGGGCAAATTTCATCATTGGAATGCTGTGCCTGCTCCCTCTGATTAAGTTCCTCCTCCTCCTGATAACTGGGATCATTCTCTTCATTAAGATAAAAGGTATGTCAAACTTTGTCTATTGAGCTGGCACAGTGGCGCAGATGGTAGAGCTGCTGCCTTATATCGCCAGAGACCCAGGTTCGATCTTGCGCTTAGGCACTGTCTGTGTGGAGTTTGCACGTTCTCCTTGCGATCACATGTATTTCCTCTGGGTGCTGCGGTTTCCTCCCACATCCCAAAGACATGCAGGGTTAGTCAGTTAGTTGGCCTTCTGTAAATTGCCCTGAATGTGTATGGAGTGAATGCGAAAGTGAGATAGCATTGAACTAATGTAAATGGATGATTGATGGTCGGCATGGACTCGGTGAGCCAAAGTGCCTGTTTCCCTGCTGTACCTCCCTGGAAATTTAAATGAAATTTTAAAGCATGCTGAAGATCTGAAAAAGTTCTTCCTTCTGGTTTTACATGAATGTTGAAAGTCACAATCACATCTTATTTTGAATGATTCATTGGTGCTTATTTCAATGATTAACCCTTGCTCTTTCAATCCTGTTTTTCTTGCCAGACAGCTGAAAGATTCATCCAGTGCCACAAAGCCCGATTTGATGTGCGTCTGAGGATCCAGACAGCTTGCATCTGATCTCGCTTCTGGACATTAATTTCTTATACGTTGAAGGAATGTCCCTGCTTGTTGCCGAGTTTGAATTTAGGCTGCTTTAATGGGCATGCATGGCAGTTCTGGACTATGGAAAACACAGTGTGCACTGGAACTCAAGCTATTCCATGGCAACACTGCCATTTTCACCAATTTTATTTGTGGTGTTAATAAATTTGATTCTTCCGGAGTATATTGTGGAGCGTGTAATGTTTTCTAAATTATGTTTTAATTGAGCAGGGGTGTTCAATGAAACGATCGCAGAGCCTGCACTTGGTCTCGCTGATATATAGAACTGCAGATGCTGGTTTACACTGAAGACTTAAAGTGACCCTGAACCACCACCATCCTTCCAGTCATAAGGTCATGTGATAGGAGCAGAATTTGGCTATTTGGCCCATTCCTTCTCTGCAGAGATGCTGCCTGTCCCACTGAGTTACTCCAGCATATACGTCTATCTTCGGTATCTGTAGTTCCTTCCTACAAATTCCCACTCTCTCCATTCCTCCCCCATCCTAGTCATTGTACTAGTTGCACTGTCGTCCCAGTGAGTTTCATTGGCTGTATAACTCATGTTTACCTAACCCACAGC
The DNA here is from genome assembly GCF_010909765.2 of Amblyraja radiata. NCBI lineage: Eukaryota > Metazoa > Chordata > Chondrichthyes > Rajiformes > Rajidae > Amblyraja > Amblyraja radiata. The sequence goes on along the minus strand of NC_045958.1, from coordinate 102,465,427 downwards.
TATCAATGGACCATTTCCTTTCTCATCTTTACTTTTTTGCAAAAATGTCATTAATTTCTTCTATATCACCGTATATAGCTTGTTTCCCCTTTCCCCTGACTCACAGTCTGAAGAAGGGTCTTGACCCAAAACGTTGCCCATATTCCTTTTATCCAGAGATGCTGGTGCCAGGCAACGATGATAAAGGAAACAGGCCATTGTAAGCTGTTTGTAGGGTGAAAAGGAGAAGCTAGTGCGAATTGGGTGGGTGAGGGATAGAGAGAGAAGGAATGCTGGGGCTACCTGAAGTGAGAGAAATCAATAGTCACTGGGCTGCAAGCTGCCCAAGCGAAATATGAGATGCTGTTCCTCCAATTTGTCTTTAGCCGCAATGGAGGAGACCGAGGACAGAAAGATCTGTGTGACAATTGGAAGAATTAAAGTGTCCAGCAACCGGTTCACAGGGGCTGAGCAAAGGTGTGAAACAATTGCCAAGTCTGCATTTGATCTCGCCAATGTATAAGTCCACATTTTTTGCATATCTTTCAGTCATTGTTCTTTATCTCTCCACATCAACGTCTATATCTCTTGTTTCCCTTATCTCTAACCAGTCTGATGAAAGGGTCTTGATCCGAAACGTTACCCATTCCTTCTCACAATAGATGCTGCCTGTCCCGCTGAGTTACTCCAGCTTTTTTTTGTCTATCTCCAGAGTTGCAGTCTGTCCCACTGAGTTACTCCAGCTTATTGTGTCTCCAGAGTTGCTGCCTGTCCCACTGAGTTACTGCAGCTTATTGTGTCCATCTCCAGAGTTGCTGCCTGTCCCACTGAGTTACTGCAGCTTATTGTGTCCATCTCCAGAGTTGCTGCCTGTGCTGCTGAGCTACCCCAGCATTGTGTGTGTGTCTGCCTGCAGTCCCTGCCTCCGCCCGGTGGGGGTCGGTGTCGGTGTGGGCGTGTGCGCCGCCGCCAGCTCCAGGCCCGCAACGCGTTGCCGGGTAACAGAGCAGCGGCCATGGCGAGCGCTCAGCGGCCTCCCAGCGCCTCTCGTCCGGCCAACAAAGGCGCCGCCGGCCGACCGGCGACCGGCACACGGCCCCCGCCCACCGCACCGAGACTCAGCACCGGCGTGAGTACAACTGGGGGCTGAGCAGCTTGTGCACCAGCCCGCTCCTGCTGGGGGGAACCCGCCAGCCATTGCTTCTCTCCAGAGATGCTGCCTCCCGTTGATCATACCTTTATCTTCCAAATCTCTAGTCTCCCTCTCCCCTTGACTCAGTCTGAAGATGGGTCTCAACACAAAACGTCACCCATCCCTCCTCTCCAGAGATGCTGCCTGTCCCGCTGAGTTCTCCAGCATTTGTATAAACCAGCATCTGCAGTTCCTTCCTGCAGATTCCCTCGTTTTCCCTCTCTCCCCCACTGTAGTCATTGCACTGGTTTCTGTCCTCCTGGTGAGTTTCATTGTTTGGATAACTCGTTTTTACCGAGCCCACGGCTCACAATGGACCGTTACCTTTCTGATCGTTACCTTTTTGCATCCATTTCATTCTCAGCGCATTATCAATCAGCGGTGATTGGATCAGGTACAAAGATGGTATTTAAGAGGGTTATTAGTAGAGCCCGGATTTTGCCATAAATGACTTTTTTTGCCATTTTGCTAAAAGGTCGTGCTATTTTCTCTAGTTGTACCGTGATTACAATGACGTTTTCTATGTTAACACGTTAATATTAATGTTATTATTCACGTGTTAACATAGTATAACTTACAAGAAAACATCCACCACCGGGCGAAACCGGGGGCACCACCGTCGGTCATTCATTCCTTCATGCCGCTGCACGCTGGATCAGTCTTCTCTAAGATCTATTTAAGAAAGAACTGCAGATGTTGGAAAAATCAAAGATAGACAATAAATGCTGGAGGAACTCAGCTGGTGAGGCAGCATCCATGGATTGGAATAGGCGACGTTTCGGGTCGAGACCCTTCAGACTGATGTGGGGGGGGTGGGGGGAAAAAAGGAAGAGGCAGAGACAGAAGGACTAGAAGGAGAGCTGGGAAGGGGAGAGGTGGAGGGAGAAGGCAAGGGCTATATAAAATTGGAGGTCAATGTTGATACCGCTGGGATGTAGACTACCCAAGCTTGTCTCACTACATTTACTGCTGGCTCCAGTCGCAAATCCGAGTTTTCTTGTGATCTGTGCAAGGTATTCATTGATGTTGGAATTCCACTGTGGAAATTGGAAAACAAATCTCTCAGAGGTCTTTTTAGAGAAATACACAGAGGAACCTATACCAAGCGATTCATCATTACGGAAAAATTATGTTGATAGCAACCTCAACATTGTTGTGCAGAAAATTAGAGATGAAGTTGCATGCAACAAAATATGGATCTCAATAGACGAGACAACTGATGCTGTGTGGAGTTACGTTGCCAATGTGGTCAATGTGGTACACTGGAGGCAGGTCAACCATCAAAGGAGTATACACCGAAGTATTGGAGAAGTCAAACAGCTCAACTATTGCTCAGTTGTTTACATCTTCGCTTGCTGTACTTTGGCCAGAAGGTTTAAAACACAAGAATCTTCTTCTGTTTGTGACTTAAACTTTTATTCCCAAAAATATTGCATTTGACATGCTGACTCAAGGACTTCATAGAATTGCCAGGCACATACGTAGCTTGTTTCCAAATGTTGATCGCCTAGTTTCCAATGTCAAGAAAATCTTCCTCAAAGCACTGTTACGTGTGCAGTTGTTCAAGGAAATGGCACCCAAGATTCCGTTACCTCCTCAGCCCATTTTACAAGGTGGGGTACATGGCTCTCTGCTGTACTCTATTATGCTTTAAAAGATAAAATAAATCATCAACTGTTTTGAAGAAGAAGAATCTGCTCCAGTCAGGATCGTCAGTGAAATCATGCAGAAAAAGTCCCTCCAACGCAATCTTATGTTTATTGCTTCCAATTTTGCAAACTTCCCACAAGCTATCACTTCCCTTGAGAAATGTGGCAAAACATTAGTGAATAACTTGCAGGTTTTCAACAAAGTAACTGACGATATTCGTAAAGTTCCTGGCAATGTAGGTAAAGACATACAAGGAAAATGTGAGAGAGTGATTTTAGCTAACAAAGATCTTGAAGAAATAGAAAACATAGCTAACATTCTCAAAGGTAGTTGTAATGCACATGATATCAACATGAATATAGAGTCTGTAGCTTGTTTCGGGTATGCACCAGTGACCTCAGCTGAGGTAGAAAGTTTTTCACAACTGAAACATATTCTGTCTGACAGACGGCATAATTTAACACCAGATAATTTGAAATAAATGCTATTAATTATGTGCAACCAGACAACTTGTTTTTTTTTAGGGCAATAAGAAACTTCCAGCTGCAGGCCACCCTTCTGCATGGACCAGTGTTGAAGGGTGAACTCATGTCGCTAACTCCAGTAGCAATTCAACAGCAGTTGCAGCGTGAGAGACCCGGTTCGATCCAATGTTTTTCTCCAGTGACCTATGACCTGGGCATGCGCAGTCGGAATATCGAACTCGCTTATACGGGTATTGAACATACATAAAACAAGATTGTGCCAAAATATTTTCATTCAATGTGCCACGATATTGGTTCACCGGTGCACATGTAGATATGCAGGGATTTGGGTACTTGTGAAATGGCAAGCTGGTGTCTGTGAGAATGGGCTGATGACATCACTTTGCAAACTACTGGACCTGGCTCCACTAAGTCTGGAACTTTGCAGAAGTTTCAGGAAGCTTCTGCACCTATGATCCACTGGTTGGCACAAAGTCTGGGCTTTTGCAGGAGCTCCAGAACACTGACACTTAATGCATGTTTGTGATTGGTCCAGGGACTGGGGAATGCGAGAGGGGCTTTTATTGGGCGGGTGTCTGCAGGAGAGTTCCGCTGTCCTGTTGCTCCGGTGGCTGTCGGTTGGCCCACAGCCAGCGCGGAGAAGCAGCGCTGCCCTGCCGGGCCAAGCAACAGCCCCGGAGCGGGTGCGGGTCTCCGGCGCTGGGCCGTCCCCGTCTGGAGGAGGCCGGAAGTGTCGGGCCGGATTCACAGCCGGTGCGGAGGAGGCTTGGCGCCGGCTACAGCCCGGCACCGCTCCGGCTCCCGGGGGGTTTGGTGGCGGTTAAACATTACAATATTTTACATAGTTAAAAATTAATGCGGCATAAAAGTTTAAAATACATAATTCAAATACTTTTCTCTAAAATGATGGTAACTTTTACTTTTCACATACATTCTCTCACAGATTTGAGTTTGTATATTTTGGATGTTTTTAATACAGCATGTAGGCTGTGGGCCGAGCATCACAAATGTGTCTAGAAATCAGTTTTCGTGACCCAAGTCACCGAACTACATGAAATTTTCCACAGATTTAGATGAAATATAATTGATAATGTCATAACTCGTCATTGCCAAACGTTGCACATTAATTAATTAAACTAATTAGAAAATGAGATCGGGAAAGTAAGCGCCATCTAGTGGCCAATGCCCATATTACACCATGGGCAGCCTATTTCCGTGTTGCAGTCCATTTAAACTTATTATACCTATATATATATAAGACTTGTAAATATGACTGTAATCATATATAATTAAGTATAATTATATTATATAAAAATAATATGATGAATATAATTGTGAGTGTTTTTTTAATGACTGTCGCAGAGATCCTGCTCCTGAACCAGCCTAATTAATGGGTGAGGGCAGTTCGTGTGGGTTCCTCCCTTTACTGAACCCCACTGACTGCCAGTGTGCAGAGTGGGGGTCACGGCCATAGTGGGACTGGGGCAGTTCCGGGCTGGGGGACAGTCCTGCAAGGCATCTTCCAGTCGCTTTAATAGGACATGTAATGAGACTGCAGCAGAGGTCCCAGGTTTTAAGGGCTCATGAACCTGCCTAATTAAAGGGTCAGGACAGATCCTCTGGGTTCCCACGTTTACTGAACCCCACTGATTGCCATGGTGGGGAGAATGGGGGTAACAGCCATAGTGGGACTGGGGCAGTGCCAGGCTGGGGGACAGTCCTGCAAGGCATCTTTCAGTCGCTTTAATAGGAAATGTAATGAAACTTTAGCAGAGGTCCCAAGTTTTAAGGGCTCATGTACCTGCCTAATTAAAGGGTCAAGACAGATCCTCTGGGTTCCCCCTTTTACTGAAACCCACTGACTGCCATAGTGGGGAGAGTGGGGGTAATGACCATAGTGGGACTGGGGCAGTGCCAGGCTGGGTTACCTGTAAGAAACCTGTCTTATTTTTGATGTAAATGTCACATCCTGACCAATAATCGAATGCTCTGATGTTTACTCAATGAGTATTCATTTTAAGCTACAATGAGCCTATATATATGATAGAGAATCCCCGATGGTGCCTTTGCAAATGAGGGCTATTACCTTTAACCTAAAATAACCCTAAAAGTGTTGCATTGTTTGAGTATCTGTAGTTTGTGTGTGTGTCTGTGTATATCTGTCAAACGTGTATCTGTGGATGTAAGTGTGTATGTATGTGTGGATGGATGTATGTGTGAATGAATGGATGTGTCAATGTATGTGTGGATGTGTGTGTGGATGTATGTGTGTGCATGGATGTGTACGTGTATGTCTGCGTGAGGATGGATATGTGTGTGTGCGGATGTACGTGTGCATGTATGTGTGTGTGTGTGCGTGCATGCATGGAAGTGTGCGTACGGATGGATGTGTGTGTGGATGTGTGGATGGGTGGGCTGTTGCACTGTCATTCACCAGCACGCCATTATCATAACTAATTCACTCATTGTTTAAATAATTTGACCAAATAAACTGAAACGATCTACACTAAAATAAATCTTTATATAATCATTTATTTTCCCAATTTATTTGTTTACATTACATCTGATCGTCATCTGAATATTCTTCATCAGATTCCAAGTCTTTTGATAAATCTTGATAAGTCCATTGATAAGTTAGTTCAAGTTCACGTGGAGGGTCAAGCAGAGGCTACAAAAATAAACATCTCATAGTCATTAAGTCTGCATGGACTTCAATTCATAACATTTCAATCTCTTCTTAATGTTAATGAGAATAACACTTACTACCATAGATAAATTAGTTCAAGTTCAAGTTCACATACACCAATTCATTTCTACATAAACATCAGCCATTTCTGACCATTTCTCACTCCAATGGCAGCCTATAAAGTGCAATGAATATTCCTCCGTTTTTCTCCCGTGGTCAGGGCCTGGAAACGGCCGCTACGGACGGCACTATGTACAGCCTTCCCCCCACCCCACGCCCGCGGAAATGATCCGCGGCTCCGCGTTCGCGAATCGGCCGCTTCTTAATTGAGACCGCGGCTTCACTATGTTAAGTACATAGGCCCCGCGATTGGAGCACTTTTTCCCGGTAAGTTATCGCAGGCAGCTCCGAGATTAGATGTTAAAGACTTATTAGACTACAACAAGCTGGCATTAGTGAAAATGTTTAATTTAACTTGTGTTATGGATACACATAGTTTAGGCCCTCAATTTCATGAATGAATGAGTGAATGAGTGAGTGAATGACTGAAGGAATGAGTGAGTGAGTGAATGAGTGAATGAATGAGTGAATGAATGAAGGAATTAATGAGTGAGTGAATGAATGAGTGAATAAATAAATGAAGGAATGAATGAGTGAGCTAATGAGTGAGTGATTGAATGAGTGAATGAATGAGTGAATGAATGAATGAGTGAATGAATGAATGAATGAATGAATGAGTGAATGAATGAATGAATGAATGAGTGAGTGAATGAGTGAATGAACGAATGAGTGAATGTACAGCCTCCAAATCTCATTTTTTCACATTATAAAAGGGTGCAACTAAATTAATTAAATTCCATACAGATTAATTTTCATAAATTTAGACTTTAGATCTTACCTTTCAGTTTTAGTTGATTCACAAAGTTTCACTGGTTTCACAACTTTGTGTTGCAGCATCTCAGCAGGGACTTTGCTTTCAAGACTTTCTTCCACTTCTATCCACTTAGCTGCACATTCTTCAGACTTCTTAATGCTTTTCTCACTAAATTCAATTACCCTGCTGCAAGTTTTCACGACATGTATTCCACAGATCTAGAAAGAAACTTCATCGGAATCTCCAGTAAAACAGGCATCAGTGAAGTCCTCTCAGCCATGTTGTGTGCTAGCCTGAAGCAAAGCGCGTGATTGGCCAACTGGCATACAACTCAATGTTAAACGTGCTTTGATTGGACGAAAAATACCCGATATTTTTCCGTTTTTTCTCTAATTTAATAAAAATGTGCAAGTCTTGTTCATGACGAGTTTCAGGGGTGATTTATATAATATTTTTACACAATATGTGAAAATTTCATGTAGTTCTGTGACTTGGGTCACGAAACACTGGAATAAAGCTCCTCGGCCCACAGCCTAATGTAATTATTCTGCCACCCACCTGAAAGCTTAAATCACCCACTAGTGGGCGCTACCGCCCAGATTGAAGAGCACTCACTGCTCTCTGTGAATACCAATGTGAAATATTGGTGTAAGTATTAAACCAATTGTCCTTCTTTTGACAAACTTGATCTTTTAAAGATTCAAGAGGGAGAAAATGTGATCGTACACATTTAAGTCATGTAAGCACAATACTTACTTGTTTGTTGAGAACATTTTGCCAATAACGTGAAACATTTTGAATGATGAAACAGGGTATTCAAATTCTCAGTTTTTTTACATATTGGATTTCTGTCTCCAGGTATCTCCTGGTACAGCAAGACTAGGCACACGTGGTGGAATGGTAATGTCTGGAGGAGTGCTTTCTGCCCAGATTAAAGTTGCTGATCGGCCAGTAACGCAGCAGGGATTGAGTGGAATGAAAACTGGAATGAAAGGTAGGTTTATGTTATAATTAATACATTTTTGCACAATTACAAAATTTAATTGTTAATAAAATATATATGCTCTTCAAACATAGATAATTTTGGCTCTGTCCATGCGCTGCTTATCTAAATTTATTAAGAATTTATCGTGTGATAAATCGAATTCCAAAGGATTTTATGCTTTGATTAAAATGCATGGATTAAAAACAAGAACATAATCAGGGAGAAGGTGGGACCGCTCAAGGATAAAGGAGAGAACTTGTGTTTGGAGTCAGAAATTCTGGATGAGGTACTAACCAAATACTTTGCATCAGTATTCACCAAGGAGAAGGACATGGAGGGCAGTGAGATCAATGTGGAGAATGCTAATATGCAAGAGCAGTTTGAGATCGAGAAAAATATGTTGCTGGGGTTCTTGAAGAGCATTAAGCTAGATATATCCCCTCGGCCTGATTGGATCTATCTTGCCAGAGAGACATTGAATGAGATTTCAGTGGCCTGGACCTTTACATCATCTTTCGCTTGAGGTGGGGTCCTGCAGGACTAGAGAATAGACAATAGTTCCCTCATTTAGTTTAGTTTAGAGATACAGCGCGGAAACAGTCCCTTCGGCCCACAGTGTCCATGTTGACAAACAATCCCTGCACAGTAGCATTCTCCTACACGCTAGGGATAATTTACAATTTCCCAAAGCCAGTTAACCTATAAACCTGTACGTCTTTAGAATGTGTGAGGAAACCGGAGCACCTGGAGAAAACCCATGTGGTCACAGGGAAAACGTCTCTGGTGCTGTAAGGCAGCAACTCGACAGCTGTGCTAACCGTGCTGCCCTTAAGAAGGGATTAGAGATAATCCAGGAAATTATATGCCTGATGAACCTTGCATCAGTGGTAGGAAAACTATGGGAGAGAATTTCACTTGTTAGGAAGTAGTCTAATTTGGAAGAGATGCACTAAGTAGGGACGGTCAGCGTCGCTTTTGACATGGCAGGTCAAGTCTTACAAACTTGACTGAGATTTTTGAGAAGGTTGAGGGTTGGATGATGGATGTATAATGCATAGATTTTAGAAAGGCATTTGGAACATAAGAACACTACAGCACAGGAATGTGTCTTTTGGCCCACAGAGTGTGGGCCAAACCTGACGTCAAGTTAAAATTATCCCATCTGCGTGTACATGTTCCATATCCCTCTATTAATTGCGCTTCAATGTGCCTATCCAAAAGCCTCTTTTTTTTTTGTCTGTATATCTCCATTAAACATTTCTCTCTCACCTTATATCTATGTCCTATAATATTGGACATTTCCATCCAGAGGAAAAGGTTCTGGCTGTCAACCCTGTTAAATTTCCACAGGTAAGGCTGATCCAGAAGATCAAGATGCGTGTGATTCACCGTGACTTGGTCGTATGGATTCAGGATTGGCTTACTCATGGAAGACAGAGGGTTGTGGTGGAAGGGTGTTATTCTGCTGGAGATCTGCGTCTGGGAGGCCTGAGGCCCCTGAATAATTTTAGGGAGCTCAGTGGTGCAGTTGGTAGAATTGCTGCCTAACAGTGCCAGAGATTCGAGTTTGATCCCGAACCTCTGACACTGTCTGTGTGGAGTTTGCACATTCTATCTGTGATCGCAGGGGTTTCTTCCACATCTGCTTGAGAAAGTTTAATAAAAGGTTTTGCTGATTTTCTTTTAACTTGCTCTGTTAAGCCTTGTAAATGATCGTTATGAATGAATTACTTTATAGGACCACATCGTCAGATTCTGGACAAATCCTACTTTCTTGGACTGCTTAGGTGAGTTAATGTTCTTGATTAATATAAAGTAAGACAACAACAAGTGGACATTTTGCAGACCTTTGGACCCCTCTTTTGTCAACATTGCTGTTCTGTTTCAATCATATTTTTAATTCCCATATTTATCCATTGTGGAGGTTGTTGTCTTCTACAACCAGTTTTCTTTCTTGATCTCGAGCTTATTTTAATCCTGTCAAGTATCATTGCTATATATTTCTACCGTTCTTGCTAACCGTACTAGATTCAATATACACACAATACACAATACAATTTATTTGTCACTTGAACCTCATAGAGGCTCAAATGAAATGTTGTTTCTGCAGTCATACACACATGAAAAAAAAGACCCAAGACATAACACAATTTACACAGACATCCATCACAGCGCATCTCCTCCTCGCTGTGATGGAAGGCAAAAAAACTAGTCCTATAGTGCATTTTTAACTGCTCATGCTTGTTTTTGAATTAATTCCAATCTATTCCACCAATCATCCTGAACAATCCATTAGTTTAATTCAGTTTGTTTTTGTCATGTGCACAGAGGCACAGTTAAAAGTTTGGCCTGCATGCTATCCGATAGATAGATAGATAGATAGATAGATAGATAGATAGATAGATAGATAGATAGATAGATAGACAGACAGACAGACAGACAGACAGACAGACAGACAGACAGACAGACAGACAGACAGACAGATAGATAGATAGAATTTATTTGCCACACAACCAGGGTCGGTGGAATTTGGGTTGTCAGCAGCAGTACACACAACCACAATAAAAATGTGACACAAACATCCACCACAGCATTCATCACTGTGGTGGAAGGCACAAAAATTTGGCCAGTCCTCCTCCATTTCCCCCCCGTGTACAGGACCAGAGTCCAGAGTCAGTCCAGGATCGGCTCTTCCTCACCGGAGACCGCGGCTTTAAGTTGTTGTAGGCCGCAGGCCGGCGGACTAGATTTAAAGTCTCCGCCGCAGCCAGAAGCACCGCAGACCGCAGGGCCGGCGGTCGAAGCTCCCCTCTAGGGGTGATGGTAAGTCCATGCCGGCCCCGCGGTAGAAGTTGGCCGCGGGCCGGCGGTGGAAGCTTCTTCTTCCCCCGGGTCCCCCACGAGGGATCCCGGGCTGTAGACGCCGCACCAGCTGGAGCTGTGCAGACCGTGGCTTCAGGCTGCGACTTCAGGCTGCCGGCTGCCCCGGGCCAGCGAAACGGAGCGCTCCCCTCCAGCGAGCCCCAGCGAGGGTCGCCCGCTCCACGCCGAGAGTCCACGCTGCGCCCGCCGCTGAAGCCCCGGGCGCATCTCCGGGAAAGGCCGCGCCGATCCTTGATGTTAGGCCACAGGGGAGGCGACCTGGGAAAAGTCGCCTCTCCATGGAGGAGGCGACCGAAGCGGTTTCCCCCTCACCCCCCCCCACACCACCCCCCACACAAAACACACAAAGGAACATTAAATACATACTTTAAAACATACTAAAAAATAAAATAAAGTTGAAAAAACTGACGCGCTGCTGACATGGCTGCACACAGAGGAGCGCCCCCTACACTAGGTGCATGGATTTCCTTCCATGATGTGATGCATGGGCCAAATGCAGGCAAATGAGACTAGCCCCGAATGCCAGCTTGATGAGCATGGACAAAGTGGTCCAAACAGTCGTCTTCCATGTTGAGCTGCTCTTTGATTTAGATTTTTAAATGTTACACAGTGGTGTCTTACTTGTTGGGATATTTCCTTTAACATTCGCCCATCTCACCCTCATGCCATGCCCTTTTGTCTTTGACATTTTCAACCTGGGAAAAAATATATGACTCTCCTATTTATGCCTCTCATAATGTTATATACTTCCATCAGTTACAAACATAGACACAAAATGCTGGAGTAACTCAGCCGGTTACAACTTTGGGCAATGCAAATCTGTTTGACCTCCCCTTTTTGCTAATACCCACTAATCTATTCTGGGTAAACCTCTTCTGCACCCTCTCCCGACCCTCAACACCCTTCCTATAATTGGGCTGCATGCAAAACTCCAAATGGGGCTCAACTGAAAGAGCCATGTCATAATTTCCTGACTCCTATACTCAATGTCCAAACCAATGAAGACAAACATACCATGCACCTTCTTTACCACCTATTTGCTTGTTTCATCTGTACTAATCAAGAATCTATCAATTTTTGCCTTAAAAATGTCCTTTGACTTGGCCTCCATAGCCTTCTGTTAACAACAACAATGCTGCGAAGGGTCTTGCTTTTCACTCATACTTTCCTATTCCATTCAACCACCCAAAGTGCCACACCTCGCACTCTGTTAATTTCTATAGGTAATCTATATCTCGCTGTAAACTTTGACAGCCTTCCTCACTGTTGGCAACCCTAGGTATCTTGGTGTCGACTGCAAACTTACCGAAACATTTAAGTCCAAGTTATTTATATATGTATCAGAAATAAAGATCCCAGCGCAGATCCCTGCGGACCTCCATTGGTCACAGATCTACAGCCAGAATAACACCCTTTCACGACAGCCCTCTCTTCCATGAGTAAGCTCGTTCTGAATCCATACAACCAAATCACTGTGAAGTTGTGCATCTTAATCTTGGGGATCAGCCTACCATGGAGAACTTAACCAAATGCCTTACTAAAAAGCATGTTGACAACATCCACCACCCTACCCTCAGCGATTACCTTTGTCACCGCATCAAATAACTTGATCGATTTAGTAAGACGTGATCTGCCACGTACAACGTTATTGGGCAAGACCCAAATAATCAACAGGAGTTGGGAGAGCAAAGATGCCAGAAGATTGTGGGTTGTCATTATAGGGGATTTTAACTTTCCCCATTTAGACAGACTGCCATGGTGACAAAGGCTTAGTCAGAGAAGAATTTGTCAAATGTATTCAGGAAAGGTTCCTCTGCCAAATGTAGAGGGCCCTACAAGGGAGAGGGCAAAGCTTGATCTACTTTTTGGAAAATTGGGAAGGGCAAGTGTCTGAAGCGTCTGTGGGTGAGCCTTTTGGGACTAGTAACCTCTGTTCTATTAGCTTTAACATAGTTATGGATAAAGGCGGTGGGCCCACGAGTTCTGAATTGGAGCATGGTGAATTTTGATGGTAGTAGACAGGATCTTGCTCAAGATGATTGGAGATGTGGGCCAAAGGAACATCTGGAAAGTAGGATGCTTTTAAAAGTGTGATGACCAGAATTCAGGGCATGACTGTTCCTGTTACAACGAGGAACAAGGTAGGTGATAAGCTTATGATAAGATAAATTGAGGCAAAAGAAAGAGATATGGGACAGGTATAGGCAGCAGTGGTTAAGTGTATTCTTGCAGGAGTTTTGGGATCTGAGGAACATAATCAAGAATGAAAGCAGGAGGGTAAAAGGGGGGCAGGAGCTAGCTCCGGCAGATATGAAGGAAAATCCAAAGAGATGTTATCAGTACATTAAGGGAATGTGGGGAATTAGAGAGAAAATAGAGCCCCTCAGAAAGCAAATCTCTGTGTGGAACAGCAGGAGATGGGGAAGGTCCTCAATGAGTATTTCATCTCTGTTTTTACTGTGGAGAATAACAAAACGACTGGGTAACTTATGGGACAGTTAATGGAAATGTCTTGAGGACAGTCCGCACTACAGTCGAGGAGGTGCTGAACATCATGAGGTCTATGAAGGTAGATAAATCTCCCAGACCCGATCAGATGTTGCAGAGACAGGTACTATAACAACATCTAAAATACATTTGGACAGGTACATTGGACAGGAAAGGTTTAGAGAGATATGGGCCAAATGCAGGCAGGTGGGACTAGTATAGATGGGGCGTGTTTGTTAACGTGGGCAAGTTGGGCCGAAGGAACAGTTTCCACTCTGTAAGACTCAAAGACTCTAACAAGTTTCAGCACACATCCCTGCGATCACCTTTGTTCACAAACCTTCAGCCAAAATAATATTCTTCCAAAATAACCATCTGTCTATGAGTACCATTTCTAAATTAAAACAAACAAGTCACCGTGGATCCCATGCATCTCAATTTTTAAGGATCGCAATGTGGGACGTTGGTTCCTTACTACAATCCATGAAGACACCATCCACATCCACAGGTGGGACTAATGTAGATGGGGCATTTAGATCTGTCTGGGCAAGTTGGGCTAAAGGGCCTGTTTCCCTATGTATGACTAGGACTCTGTGTTTCTAGGTATCCTATCCATTATATGGTGGTGTTTACAACTGCTGAGATCCCACAATGCTTTCAGCAGTCTTTGCTGGTTTACAAAACCATCAGGTGCCCACTGTGTTGCCAGTTTTCATGCTTATTCATTACACAAATGAATCCTTGCGGTTGTTCTGTCCTTTGATTGTCACAACCAGCTTCAACAAAACGGCAACTACCTTCAGTAAAGGGGTAGGAGGGGTTTATCTAGACAGATGGTTGGACAAAGACCAAAGATGAAAAACAGAAGGTGTGAGACAAGGATTCACACTAAGGGTTGTGGGTGTAATGAAGAAAGGGGGATGTGGGGAGTAAGAGGGCAGTAGTGGAGTGAGAGTCATACAGCATGGAAATAGGCCCTACGGCCCAACTTACCCACGCCGGCATGGATGCCACATCTCACCTGCCTGCGTTTGGCCAACATCCTTCTAAACTGATCTCCAGTAACTTGCCTACCACAGACGTTAGGCTCACTGGTCTTTAGTACCCAGGCATTTCCTTACAGCCCATCTCAAATAGAGGCATAACGTTAGCCATCCTTCAGTCTTCCGGCACCTCAATGGTATCTAATGACATGTATCTTGGCCGGGGCGCCTGCAATTTTAGAGTTTACCTAGAATTGGAAAATTCAAACTCTATGACTGCGCCACTGTGCTGACGAAGTTAAAACGGTTACAACCGGGAGACCCAGTAGGGCCTTGGCGGACCTATCAGAAGTGTTCAGTGAAATGGTCGCCGAGTCCACGCTTGATCTTGCCCATGTGCAGGAGGCCACTTCTGGAACATTGAATGTAGTAGATGAGGTTACAGGAGGTATCTTTACCTCCTGAAGATTGGCGACAGATAGATATGAATTTCTATTTGCTTACCGAATTTACAGCACAGAAAGCTAATATGTAAATCTGTAAAGCTGACCATTAATTTATTCTTATAAATATGGTATTTATAAAATAATATAAAATGTAACTATTTATTATGGAATAACTTGTGATGTTTTTGCACAGAGCTAAAATCAGTGAACTTACAACAGAAGTTAGCAAGTTGCAAAAGGAAATCGATACCTTTAATCAAGAAAATTCTGTGTATCTATCCTATGAAAAGAGGTGAGAACATATTGTCTGCATGTGCAAAAATTGCATACATGGAATAGATAGTTGGGAGAATGGTGTTGGTTTTTACATAAGTTCATATTTTTCAACAGAGCTGAAGCATTGGCTATAGAAATTAAAGATCTGCAAGGACAGCTGGCAGATTACAATATGGTGAGTGGATTTGCTATCGTTGAGAAATGCAGAGTGATCTGTTATATTTAAGCAGTTGGAATTATTTTGTGTGTGTGATAGTAGTACAATATTTATTTATTCTATGTCTCCTTAACAATAATCATGTCTGCATATCAGTATGTCACAAAGTTAAGTTGGGGCTCTTGGAGAGCATTAAGAAGGTCAGATTGATCTATCCTTGGTTATTAAGATGGGCATTCTAAGGCCTTAACATAAATCTCACTGCCTCACTGCCAGATCCCGGAGCACTGGAGAGTAGCTAATGTTGTTCCTAGTAAGCTTTGTCTGCGGCAGGTCATGTCTGACAAACTTGATTTGTGTTTTTGAGGAGGTGACAAAGGTGTTCAATGAGAGTAGGGCAGTGGATAGACCATAAGATATAGAGTAGAATTAGGCTATTCAGCCCATCGACTCTACTCTGCCCTTCAGTCATGGCTGATCTATGTTTCCCCTTCATTCTCCTGCCTTCTCCCCATAACCTTTGATGCCCTTGCTAATCAAGAAGCTATCAATCTCAGCTTTAAAAATACTCAATGCCTTGGCATCCACTGCTGTCTCTGGCAATGGATAGCACAGATTTGCCACACTCTGGCTAAATAATTTCCTCCTCATCTCCATTCTAGAGGTTCTAGATTCTCCCATAACTGGAAATATCCTTTCCATTCCCAATCTAGATCTTTCATTATCCAGTAAGAATCAATGAGACCCCCCCCCCAATCCTTCAAAACTCCAGGGACTACAAGCCCAGAGCCTTCAAATGCTCCTTGTATATTGACTGAATCATCCCGGGATCGTTCTCGTAAACCTCCTCTGGACCCTCTCCAAAGCCAGCATTTCCTTCCTCAGATATGGGGTCCAAAACTGCTCACAAATTTCCAAATGTGGCTCATCAATGTCTTATAAAGTCTCAGCATTACATGCTTTATCTACTAGACCGCTCAAAATGAAAGCGAGAATTACATTTGTTTTCCTTACTACCAACTCAACTTGCAAATTGACTTTTTGGAATCCTACACCAGCACTTCCAAGTCCCTTTACACCTCTGATTTCTGAATCCACTCCCCATTTAGAAAGTTGTTATGCCTTTATTCATAGTCATACTTTTCTTTCTATGACTGTATACTTTGCTATGCTGTATTCCATTTGCCACTTCTTTTTCCACTCTCCCAACCTGTTCAAGTCCTTGTGCAGACTTCATACTTCCTCAACATTACCTGCCCCTCCAACTGTCTTCGTATCATCTGCAAACCTGGCCACAAAGCCATTAATTCCATCATCCAGATAGTAGGATTGTCAGGGGTTATGGGGAGAAGGCAGGAGAATGGGGTTGAGATGGATAGATAGATCAGTCACAATTGAATGGCGGAGTGGGCTTGATGGGCCGAATGGTACCACACGGTACTACACTAACAAGGTCAGCCAGCTCTCAGAAGCCACGCCGAGCTGGGTATGAATGGCTGGCAGTTTAAATGTTCTGGATTACTTATGGAATAAAGACAAATCTTTCACTATGTATGTTGTCGTGGATCGTTCACAAACAGTCTAATTCTACTCACATCACATATGAACATACTGTCTACATGGATTTTAGAAAAGTACTTCATAAAGTCCGTCACGTTAGGCTGATCCAGAAGGTTATGATTCATGGGATCCATGGTAACCTGTTTGCTTGCATTGAAAACTGGCCTACTCACAGAAGACAAAAGGTTATAGTGGAAGGGTGGAGGTCTGTGACCACTGGAGTTCCGCAGGGACTCTGTTATTTGTGATATAAACAATTTGGATGTAACTGCAAATGGGTTGGTTGGTTAATTTGCAACAACACCAAAATTGGTGGAGTTGCGGACAGGCAGGGAGACTTTACAACAGGATATAGATCAGCTACAGACACAGGGTGCAGAGAAATGGCAGATTGCATTTAATCCAAGCAAGTCATAGAGTCATACCCACGGAACCAAGTCCTTCGGCCGAACTTGCTCATGTCAACCAAGATGCCCCATCTACACGTCCCGCCTGCCTGCGTTTAGCCCATATTCCTCTAAGCCTTTCCTATCCACGTGTCTGTCTAAGTGTGGGGTGTTGCACTTTGGGAGGATGAATATTAGGGGAAAATATACAGTAAACAGAGCTGCCAAGTAGTACGGATTTTCCGTATTTTGTACGGAAATGCGATTAGAATATGGATGTCCAGTTTTGTGTTGTTAAATACGGATTATAAATACGGAGTTCAGTTCAGTCTAAAGGAGGGCCTCGAACAGAAACGTCACCCATTCCTTCTCTCCAGACTGCATGTCCCGCTTTAGGTTTAAACATAGCGCTGTCAGTTTAAAGCGTGGGAATTTAAATGAAGAGCTGTTGGCTACAGCGCTCTGGGTTCTAAAAATGCCATGGGCTTTAAACACAGCGCTATGAGTCACAGACTGTTCAGGAAAATTCTCGTATAACAATGGGTCTTTGGAATTCTCTTTCTCAGTGGAAGTTGAATCTTTGATTATTTTTCAGGCAGTGGTAGAATTCTGGATAAGCCTAGTGGTGAAAAGTTACGTGTGGGATTGCAGTTACATTGGAATTGGCCTTGATTTTACAGAACGGTGAATAGGCTCAAGGAGGAGAGAGGGAGGGGTGGAGAGAGGGAGAGAGGGAGGGGTGGAGAGAGGGAAAGGATGGAGAGGGGAGGGAGAGAGAGGAGAGAGGGAGAGGAGAAGGAGAGTGGGAGGGAGAGAGGGAGGAAGGGAATAAGGAAGGGAGAAAAAAAGGAAGGAGGAGATAGGGAGGGAAAGACGGAGGGAGAGAGAGAAAGAGGGAGAGGGAGAGGGGGAGGGAGAGATAGGGAGGGAGGGCGAGAGGGATGGAGAAAGGGATGGAGGGAGGGAGAGAGAGACTAAGGAGGGAGAGAGAGAGGGAGCGAGGGAGGGAGAGGGAGGCTTCCAACATGGCTTCTACATCATCATCTGGTGCTAAAAGCAGGAAGCAGCCGTTCAAACAGCAGTATACAAAGAGATGGCAATGAATGCACTCAAGTAAGGTGCATGTGGCAAAGTTATGCATTCTTGTACTCTTACATGGCACATAAAAAATAACATATTTTTCAGCAAAATGGCACCGCGTAAAATTACTGATTTCCTCAGCAAAATACTGAATTTCAGGTGCTAGAATACTGAAATGCTCTGACAAAACTTGGCAGCTCTGAGTTAATAACAAGATCATTAACATAACTGATGTCCTAAGGAATGTTAGGATCCAAGTACATAACTCCCTGAAAGATGCAACACAATTAAATAGAGTGGTAAAGGAAGTACATGATATGTTTGGCTTTATCGGTTGCGGATGTTACGTTACAGTTGTACAAGACGTTGCGGTCGTTTTGAGTACTGTGTTCAGTTTTGAACACCCAGCTATATGAAGGATGGTGTTAACCTGGAAAGAGTGCAGCGAAGATTTACAAGGATGCTGCCAGGACTTGAGGAACCTGAGCTATAGAGAGAGGTTGTGCAGGCTAGGACTATTCCTTGGAGCGCTGGAGGATGAGGGGTGACCTTATAGAGGTGTGAAAGATCATGAGGGGAATAGATAGGGTAAATGGACAGAGTCTTTTAATCAGAGTAGGTGAATCAAGAACTAGATTTCATAGATTTAAGGTGAGAGGGAAAAGATTTAATGGGAACCTGAGGGGTAATTTTTCACACTGAGCCAGGTGGGTATATGGGACGAGCTGCCAGAGGAGTTCGTTGAGGCAGGTACTAAACAACATTTCAAAGATATTTGGACTGGTTCATGGATAGGAAAGGCTTAGAGGGATATGGACCAAACACAGGCAAGTGGGACAAGTATAGATGGGGCATCATGGGCAAGTTGGGCCGAAAGCCTGTTTCCGTGGTCTATGACTCTGACTCTATATGATTATTGCTGCTGTGTGTATTAAATTGAAACAAACATATTCATCTTTTTTGTTCAATAATTAGCTGAAATGTTTTATATGTGCGGTGATGGTACAAGTTATTGTGTAAATAGTAGTCTGTTGTGTTTTGATATATTTTGTCTTTATTTTGTGCTTTCACTTTAGCTGGTAGACAAGCTGAATACCAATACTGAAATGGAAGAAGTTATGAATGATTACAACATGGTAAGTATTTTAATTTCCAGTTCTATGGTTGATTTCTCTGAGTAGTTTTTTAAATCTTTATTCTTTCAGAAATACTGCAGGTAAAGTAAATCAAGCCTCTTAATTTACCATGTGTAGGAAAGAATTGCAGATGCTGGTTTACATCGAAGGTAGACACAAAATGCTGTAGGAACTCAGCGGGACAGGCAGCATTTCTGGAGAGAAGGATTGGGTGACGCTTCTGGTTGAGACCCTTCTTCAGACTGATGTCAGGGTAGTGGGCGGGACAGAAATAGAATGTATTCAGAGGACGAGTTGACCAAGGAGTCGCGGAGGGCACGATCCCTGCGGAGTTAACCAACCCATCAGGTTGGTTAACGCGGACAGAATGGAGGTGTTCTGCAAAACGAACACCTCCGCATCGAAACGAAATTATCTACATCGGTGAGACCAAGCATAGGCTTGGCGATCGTTTCGCCGAACACCTCAGCTCGATCCGCATTAACCAACCTGATCTCCCTGTGGCTCAGCACTTCAACTCCCCCTCCCATTCCGAATCTGACCTTTCTGTCCTGGGCCAGAGTGAGCACCACCGGAAATTGGAGGAGCAGCACCTCATATTTCGCTTGGGCAGTTTGCACCCTAGCGGCATAAACATTGACTTCTCCAATTTCCGGTAGCCCTTGCTGTCTCATCCCCTTCTCAGCTCTCCCTCAGCCCTCGGGCTCCTACTCTTCCTTTCTCCTTTCTTCTCCCCGCCCCCCCACCCTACATCAATCTGAAGAAGGGTTTCGGCCCGAAACGTTGCCTATTTCCTTCGCTCCATAGATGCTGCTGCACCCGCTGAGTTTCTCCAGCACTTTCTGCCCACAGTAAATGGTGGAACCCCGAATGGTGTATGGAGGGATCTTGGCGAATGTCCAGACTCCTTGAATGTGATGAAAAAGTATGGCAAATAAGACATACGGTATTCTTTCTTTCATCATGCAGGATGTTTAATATCAGTCAGGAAGTCATTTTGCAGATGTTTAATGCATAAAGGGCGATCTTGGAGCCCAGTCAGTTTTGCAGCTGAAAGCAATTAGCATGCTGGAGTGGTTTCTCCTAGTAGATGTATAAAAAGAAAGGCAGACACCAGTGGAGTGGCCATGTAGAGGTGAAGTGCCCTGTGGATGATAAGTGTGAGGGTTTGGCTCGAGAGGCTTTGGTCGCCTCTTGACTGGCTGTGCGGTAGAAGCTTGCTTCTCAGTGTGGCCGAAGGTGGCTTCCTGACGGACCACGGCTGCGACTATTCCTGACAACAGGCCTGGCTCGCTGCCGCAGCAATGGGAACCAGCCCGGAGAGGTTGCCACCGAGCTCGGCATCTGCTCTCCCCGTGGACCGGAAAAGCGGGAATTGGACCGAGGACCAGTAAGTGGAGCGGCGGTGGGAGGGAGTGCATGGCCTCGATGCTGGAGACCCGGCAGCAGCCTAGGGCTCGGCCCAGTGGCCTGGCAAGGTGTGGATGTATCCAGACCGGAAGCTTGGCTCACTCTAAGAGGGAAGGCCGCCAAGTCTGGCCCCGGCTTGCCCCGTGGATCGGAAATTGGAAAGGAGGTGAAAGGAGAAGGTTGCGGACACTGGACAAAGAGCCCGGTGAGAGGAACCTGTGGGTATTCTTAAGTGCCCTCGAGGTCAGCTGCAGGAGGCACCCCTCCCCAGGGGAACAAGGGCTGAAGGGCCAGACGTGGAGAGGGACATCGGATAGCGGGACGACCGGAATGGAGGCTTTGTGGCCAGCTGCAGCTGGGATTGTAAAATGGCGCTTCTTGCATATAAACTCATTGGGCTGTTCTGTGCATACTATACTGGCCGGGGCGACTGGTCATATGTACTTGGATAATCTTGCTGAGTTGAATTCAAAAAATGTATGTCGCTGTACCTGGTACATGTGTCAATAAAGAAACCATTGAACCATTGGTGTAGAGAGTGACGGGATAATTACGGTCTGTTGATTTTTCTTTCTTTAAAAAATCGTCTCTTGTCTTGTGCAGTGCACATGGCAATTAGGGCAGTGCTCCTCCTGAAGGATGTGGGAAATCGGGGAGACCTCCAATGTCCCTGAGGACTACACGTGTGCAAGGTGTGTCAGCTTCTGACAGACCGCATTAGGGAACTGGAGCAGCAGTTGGACCACCTCCTGATCACTTGGGAGACTGAGGAACAGATAGAAGTAAGGTGGTGATGACTAGGGTATGGGCAGAAGGTAGATGGGTGACTACAAGGATAAAGAGTAGGCAGAGAATACGGCAACCCCCTGTGGCCATTCCCTTTGATAATATGCCCCTTTGCATACTGCCAGGGGAGTGCAGCGGCAGTCACATCTGTAGCATTGGGCCTGGTTCTGAGGAACAGCATGGAAGAGTGAAGACAGGCAGAGCCATAGTGATAGGAGACTCATGAGTTGGGGGGGACAGATAGGAGATTCTGTGGCTGTAAAAGAGACTCTAGCATGGGGTAGAGGCAAAGTTCAGGATATCCTGGAGCGGCCGCAGAACATTCTCTCGGGGGAGTATGAGCAGCCAGATCTCGTTGTGCATGATGGCACAAATGACATAGGTTGAACAGGGACCTCCTTTTAAGAGGTGACCATAAATATATGGATAAATATCTGTATATATGGATTTCAGCAAGGCATTCCACAAAGTTTCACATGGTAGGCTGCTCTGGAAGGTTAGATCTCATGGGATCCAAGAAGAGATTGCTGAACGGAATGGAAAATTGGATTCATGGAAGGAAGCACAGGGTAATGTGGAAGGTTGCTTGGAGGACAAGTGGTGTACCTCGGCGTTCGGTGCGTGGCCCATTGCAGTTTGTCATCTATTTTAATGATGTAGATGAGGCCATGTACTGCCTCCCACCACCGCTCCACTATGTTAATGATGTAATGGCATGATTATGTTTGCAGATGACACAAAAGGGGGTGATATTGTAGATCGTGAAGATGGTTGTCAAAAATTGCAGCATGGTTTTCCTCAGTTAGGCAGGTGGTCTGTGGAATAGTTGATGGAATTTAATACAGAAAAATGTGAGGTATTGCATTTTGGAAAGTCTTACATGGGCAGGACCTACACAGTGAATGGTAGAGCTCTGGGGAGTGTTGTAGAACAGAGGGATCCAGGTACATCTATCCTGGAAAGTGGCCTCACAGGTAGATGTGGTGGTCAAAAAGGTTTTTGGCACATTGGCCTTCATCAATCAGAGTATTGAGTACAGAAGTTGGAAGGTCATGTTACAGTTATATAAGAAGTTAGTAAAACCCCATTTAGTGTATTGTGTTCAGTCTTGGTCACCATGTTATGGGAAAGATGTTGTCAAACCGGAAATGGTGCAGAGAAGATTTATGGGGATGTTGCCATGACTCTAGGGCCTGAGCTGTAGGGAGAGGTTGAGCAGCCAAGCGCTATTCCCTGGAGGATGAGGGGTGATCAAAATCATGAGCAGAATCAATTGGGGTAAACGCACTGTCTTTTGCCCAGAGTAGGAGAATCGAGAAGCAGAGGACATAAGTTGAAGGGGAAAGATTTTATGGGAACTTTTGTTAGGAACCTTAATAGATAACTTTTTTTACACCAAGGTGGTGGGTGTATGGAATGAGCCGTGGAGGAGGAAGTTCAGGACATTGAGTACAGGAGTTGGGACGTCTACTTTTATTAAACTTTGAAACATTCTCATAATCCACATTTTAACTAAATTTTTATGATCCCAATTAATCACAAGCAGTTTAACATGTCAGCGAAACAAAAACAGGTCTGTGGAATTCTCTGCCTCAGAGGGCGGTGGAGGCAGGTTCTCTGGCTGCTTTCACGAGAGAGCTAGATAGGGCTCTTAAAAATAGCGGAGTCAGGGGATATGGGAAGAAGGCAGGAACGGGGTACTGATTGGGGATGATCAGCCATGATCACATTGAATGGCGGTGCTGGCTCGAAGGGCCGAATGGCCTACTCCTGCACCTATTGTCTATTGTCTATTCTCTATTGTCTAAATATTCTCAGTACTGTGAATATTTGGAGCGCTATTGCCTCATTTTTTATAATTGTATTTTAAAATAGTTGCAGTGTAAGTGCCACGGTGGTTGCATTGGAGGTTTTAATAGGCTTAATTTGCTAAATTTTGTTGTATTTTAGCTCAGAGCACAAAATGATCGTGAAGCTCAGAACATGGATGTCATCTTTACAGAACGACGCGAGTAAGTAGTTGTAATTATATATTAATGGAGCCCTCATCCTCCAGGGAATATGTAATTATATGTTGTTCAAAGTCGCTGTTGTATTTTTAAACAATGTTACAGATCGGAAACTGTCAGAACTGAAAAAGATATAAAGAGGTTTATTAAGCTGTGAGGGGAGGGTGTTGAAGGGTAAACCTGGAGGGACCATGGAGATAAGCTGTAAACAATTTTATCTGGTGGATAGAAGATGAGTTAATGGACAAAATCATGTTGCAGAGCTGGAGGCTATGCTTGTCCATTACTCCTAAAGAGAACAAAAACAAGCCAAACTAACTTTACAGTCAGAAGATAGACACAAAATGCTGGAGTAACTCAGTGGGACAGGCAGCATTTCTGGAGAGAAGGAATTGGCAGAGGAATACCGATCCGGTTTAATCCAGCATCTGCAGTTCCTTCCTACCCTAACTCTACAGACAGTCTGATGCAGACTGAGAAATCGTTAGAATTCAGTATTGAATCCAGAGGGCTGCAATGTCACCCTCTCTGCAGTTTTGAAAGCTCAATTTGTGTCCTTTTCTGTTCCGATGAATGGTCTCAAATCTGAAACGTTGAATTTCTTCCCACAAATGCGTCCTGACCTGTAAATTTCCAGCATTTTTTGTTCTTATTTTAGATTTCCAGCATCAACAGTTAATTGAATTGTTAAAGAGACATTTTCTGAATTTCATTACGAGAAGATATGTTTACTTTCAGTCTGCTGTCACAGTCTTCTTAAACACCACCTTTTCTGAGGATACGTCATATTTGTCAGCCATTGCCTATAATTGAACCTGGAAGATGCCATGATCACTGTTTTGAATCTGGTATACCTCACTCAAAATCTTGCATATTCTTATGGAAGTTTAGAACTTCCCAAATGAATACAGGTTGGCTGGTGTCTCTGGGTATAAACAAATAGATATGTTTAGAGTTTAGAGATTCAGCATGGAAACAAGCCCTTCGGCCAAACAAGTCCACGGAAACCATTGATCACCCGCACACTAGTTCTACGTTAGCCCACTTTTGCATCCTACACACTAGGGGCAATTTACATAAACCGATTACCCTACGCCTTTGGAATATGGGAGGAAACCGGAGCACCCGGAGTAAACCCACGCATTCTCAGAGAGAACATACAAACCCTGCTCCGACAGTCAGGATCGAACCCGAGTCTCTGGCGCTGTGAGGCAGCAGCTCAACTGCTGCGTCACTGTGCTGTCCTATGGAATATTTAATTTTGAATCAGGGCATGAAGAATACAGTTTAGTTTAGTTTATTATTGTCACATATACAGTGAATATTGTTTGTTCATGTGCTATCCAGTCAGAGAAAAGACTATACATGAATACAATAAAGCCATTCGCATTGTACAGACATAGGGTCCAACATTTAGTGCAAGATATAACATTGAAGTGGAACCTGAACAAAACCTTGAGTTTTTTGGGGATTATTTTGTACAGTTTTGAACAGCCATTAGATTCATGGAGACATTCTCTGGGGAAACAGGCCCTTCAACCCAGCTCGTGCATGCTAGTCCCATTTGCTTGCATTTGGCCCATATCCTTCTAAACCTTTCCTATCTACGTACCTGTCCAAGTGTCTTTTAAATGCTTTTATGATTGCTGCTTCAACTACTTTATCATCTTGATCAATATACCAACCACCAATGAGTGAAAAAGTTGCCCCTCAGGTTTGTATTAAAGGTGACACTATGATTGTGATATAAAAGGAATGAGAAATGGGACTACGCTCACGGGTTATGAGGAAATGGGACTTTAACTTTACACTGACATGGAACTGTACAATACACAGTAAAACATCGGTCCACAAACTCTGTACCAAACATGTCAAGACTCATTTTTATCTGTCGCCACATAATCCGTATCCCTCCATGCCCTGCATATCCATACACTTATCTAAAAATCTCTTAAATGCCACTATCGTATCTGCCTCAACCACCAACCCTGGCAGTGCATTCCAGGTACTCACCACCCTTTGTGTAAAAAAAACTTTCCCCGCACATCTTTAAACGTTGTCCCTCTCACTTTAAAGCTTCGGATTCTCATATTTGATTAATCCAACCTGGAAATCCTGACCGCTCTGGGGTGGCATGGTGGCGCAGGGGTAGAGTTACTGCCAATCTTCGGGATGTGGGAGGAAACCGGAGCATCTGGAGGAAATGTTCACATTTTTTTCATATACTGAAATCCAGGTTGTCACATCTGTTTCCTGTTGTCAAACGTAGTCATAGAGTGATACAGAGTGGAAACAGGCCCTTCGGCCTAACTCCCAGCTGCACTAGTCCCACTTGCCTGCGCTTGGTCCATGTCCCTCCAAACTTGTCCTATCCATGTCCTGTCCAATTGTTTCTTAAACGAGGGACAGTCCCAGCCTCAATGACCTCCTCTAGCAGCTTGTTCCATACACCCACCATCCATTGTGTGAAAAAGTTACCCCTCGGATTCCTTTTAAATCTTTTCCCCTTCACCTTGAACCTATGTCCTCTGGTCCTCGATTCCCCTACTCTGGGCAAGAGACTCTGTGCATCTACCCGATCTATTCCTCTCATGATTTTGTACACCTCTATAAGATTTCCCATCATCCTCCTGCGCTCCATGGAATAGAGACCCAGCCTACTCAACTTCTCCCTATAGCTCACATCCTCTAGTCCAGGCAACATCCTCGTAAATATTTTATGAACCCTTTCAAGCTTGACAACTTGCATCTGCTCATAATGTCTAAAATATAGTTTTTGTTGTGGGTTGGAGAGGCAATAAGTACTCCTTTACTTCATCACACAGAAAGAATATTCTGTTGTAAAATATTCTTTCCTTCAGTTCATTTTTAAAGAATACACAAATGAAATATCATGAGCTGAACAGAGATGTTCAGAAATCTGCTTAAATCTTTAGTCGACACATGGAAAATCTTTCTTCCTCAACTAGTTTTACTGACCAGAGGGTGAGAGGGAGGTTTAATGGGTATTTGAGAGGAAATATTGATGCCAGAGAGGGTGGAGCAGCTCATTCTGGATACAAACCACTCTTTGTGTGAGGTAGAAGGGGAAGTGAGGCAGAACTGTTGTTGGCATTCTTGTAGTTTTTTATATGCCTAAGTGGATGAAAAACAAAAGGCCAAAGATGGCATTTGTAGAAGCAAAATAAGAAGCCTCCAGTGGTGATTCTTTGGTTATGAACGGATATGTAAGAGTGAAACAATGGATGGTGACGATGAAGAGCTTTTAATGAACATTGACAAGAACAGGTTGAGAAAGACAAACAAGGAGAAACTTTTCATACAGCTTGAAAATAGACCCTTCGACCCAGAGTATTCATAAAACTTTATCTTACTCTAAATCTTGCACTGTGGACAGCTTGATGTAATCATGTATAGTCTTATCGCTGACTGGATAGCACGCAACAACACATTTATCACTCTACCTGTGACAACAATAAACTAAACTAAACTAACCATCTTCACTATGTACGATACCACCTTTTCATTTGGGCCATGCTGAAATCTAGGCCAATCTCTTTAAATGTTGAAGGAAAGAACTTATTACCAAACCAATTACCATCTGCCAAAAGCTTATTTCTGCAGGACAAAGCTGTGAGTTGAAGATAATTACATACAAATTGCCGACCAACTAGCAGGCTTGATTCATAATTGAATGACCAAATGAACCAAATCCTTTCTATGAATACCATTATCACCATAAGCTGCCACATTTTCAAACCATATAACTAAGTGCAGTTTCTGAGGAAATCCTTTGGAAGGATTATGGATTTGAAATTTTAACTGTTCCAAACTGCAGATGCCATATCGCTTGTTGATAATGAGAAATTACTTTTCAGGCTGTTGCTTCAATATATTCTCACAGAGTAACAGTTTGCATACCTTTTTTAATGTAAAGGAAAGAAGACTTGATTAGAGTGATTGATACAGA
This sequence comes from Amblyraja radiata, assembly GCF_010909765.2. Taxonomy (NCBI): domain Eukaryota; kingdom Metazoa; phylum Chordata; class Chondrichthyes; order Rajiformes; family Rajidae; genus Amblyraja; species Amblyraja radiata. The sequence continues at coordinate 102,438,007 of NC_045958.1, read as the reverse complement.
AATTGACCAAGAGAAACAGGCAGCAGACACCATCATCAAAAATATGACAGAAGATAAACAAGCGAAATACATGAAGATGAAAGCAACGAATGAGCATCTGTTACAGGTGGGTGATTTAAAAAAAAAACATTTGATGATTGATGAGGATAAAGCAGTGGATGTTGTATGCAGTGACTTTATTGAAGCTTATTGAAGGTAGAGATATACAGCACTGAAACAGGCCCTGTGGCTCACGATGTTTACGCCGAACAAGTTGGCATATTGCTGGTCGCATTTGTCTGTATTTGGCCCATAATTCCCGAAACGCTTGCTGTCCACGGATCTGTTAAAATATCTTTTGAAAGTCATAGCTGTATCCACTTTTGTAATTTTCTCTGGCAACTCATTTCAGATAGGCACTACACTCTGAATGAAAGACTTGATCCTGTGATCCCTCTTAAATCTCTCCCCTCGACTCTTAAGCCTTTAGTTTAGTTTAACGATACAATATGGAAACAGGCCCTTCAGCCCAACAAGTCCATACCGGCAATCAATCAGGTGCCAACGCCAGTTCCATGTTATCCCACCTTTCCATTTACATCCCGCACACTAGTGGCAACGTAGTGGCCAATTAACCTACAAACCCACACATCTTTGGGATGTGGGAGGAGACTGGTGCAAGCGGGGAAATCCCTCATGGTCACAGGGGTAACATGCAAACTCCACACCGACAGCACCTGAAGTCAAGATCAAAGCCAGGTGCCTGGTGTTGTGGAGCAGCCACTCTAGTTTTAGAATCCTCTACTCTGCAAAAATAGAAGATTGTCAGCAATCATTTTATGCAGGCACATCATGATCTTATACACATGGTTCCGTCTGGTTATGCGCTCTGGAAGTGAGACTGCATTGGATTCAGGGGCAGCTAGCCTTCTGGATAGAGAATTGGCCTAATGGAAAGAAGCAGAGGGATGATGGAAGGTTGCTTCTCAGACTGGAGGCCTGACTAGTGCTGTGCCTCAGGGATCAATGTTATACCCTTTGTGGTCTGTGGCTAATTTCAGCGTTTTGGATGAAAATGCACAGGGCATGATTTTTACGTTTGCAGATGATACCAAAGTAGGTGGATATATGGTAGTATTGTAGATAGTAAAGATGGTTAACAAAAATTACAGCAGGATCTTGATTAGCTGGATTAGATGCAACAATCAGTATTTGGTTTTACTGACATTGGGAGCAAGGTTATTTTTCTGTTACCATTCGGTCAGTCGATTGATCGATCTTCCCCCCTCCCCCCCCCCCTCCCTTTTACTCTGACTCGTCATTATACGTAATTTGTCCAACAACGGTGATGTCATCGATCAATTTGACAAATTAAACAAATCTTTTCTGCCTGCACATGACCATATTCCTCCGTTGCCTATCCAAAAGCCTCTTATATGCTACCTTCCTGTCTGTCTCCGTCATCACCCCGGCAGTACATTCCAAGCTCCTACCAGTGTCTGTGCAAAAAAAAGTTGCCTGTACGTCTCCTTTAAACTTGTCACTCTCACAAAACCCTCTAGTCTTTGATAATGCCACCTTGGGAGATAGTTTCCGATGTCTACACTATCTATGCTTCTCATAATTTTATAGAACTTCTGTCGGGTTTCCCCTCAGCCTCTGACACTTCGGACAAAACAGTCCCAAGTTCTCCAACCTTTCCTTACAGCTAACATCTTTTAGTCCAGGCAGCATTCTGGTAAAACTCTTCTGTACCCCTTGAAAAGCCTCCACATTTATCTTGTAATGGTGTGTCCAGGACTGCACACAATCCTCCAAATGTGGCCCGACTGAAGTCCTGTAAAGCTGCAAAATTACATCCTAATGCCCCTGTCCCACTTAGGAAACTTGAACGGAAACCTCTGGAGACTTTGCGCCCCACCCAAGGTTTCCGTGCGGTTCCCGGAGGTTCCCGGAGGTTTTTGTCAGTCTCCCTAATGGTCAAAAGTGGTTTCCGCTTTTTCTAAGTTCCGGCGATTATTTCAAAAAATTTAAAACCAGCCGCGGCTAAAAATAGATTGCCGTTTTAAAAATCGGTCATTTTTTAGTCGAAGCCGGTTGCGATGCTAGTTGAAGGTGGTTGCCAGAGGTTGCAGTTCGTGGAAGGTAAGACCACTTTCGACCATTAGGGAGACTGACAGAAAACCTCCGGGAATATCCGGGAACCGCACAGAAACCTTGGGTGGGGCACAAAGTCTCCAGAGGTTTCCGTTCAGGTTTCCTAAGTGGGACAGGGGCATATCTCTTAATGCCCCAGCCTATAAAGCAAGCACACCACTTGCTTTCGTTACCACGCTATCAACGTGTTGTTCAACCTCCCAAAGTTGAACACCTCACACTTCCTCAGTTTAAAGTCCATTGCCTTTTCTCCACCGATTTTTGTACCTGATCTACATCTCGCAGTATACTTTGACAACCTTCCTCCTTGTCAACAACTTCACCAATTTTGGTGTTGTCAGCAAACCTACCAACCAACCCATCTACATTTATGTCCAAGTGGTTCCATATATCACATGCAACAGAGGTCCCAGCATAGATCCCTGTGAATCTCCATTCCAGCCAGAATAATACCTTTCAACCACAATATTCTGTCTCTGAATAAACCAAATGACATGCAAATCATGATGGGAATAGATAAGGAAAGTACAGTGTCTTTTTCCCAGGGTATGCAAATCAAGAACTAGAGGGGATAGGTTTAAGGTGAGACTGGAAAGATTTAATGTGTAACTGAGGGGTAGCTTTTTCCACACAGGTGACTATGTGGAATGAGCGACCAGATGAAGTAGTTGAGGCGGGTATAATAACCACATTTATAAGACATTTGGACAGGTACATGGGTAAGAAATATTTCGAGGGATTGGGGCCAAACATGGGTAGATGGGACTTGCTTAGGTGGAGCATCTTGGTTGGTATGAATGAGTAGGACTGCAGGGCCCGTTTCCATGCTGCCTCAACATAACTGACTCAAATTACAAGGATAGATTAGAGAGGCTGGGACAATTTTTGAGAGAAAATGAAAGCTAAATGGAGATATAATGGAAAAATATGGTAATCATTGAAAAAGATCCAGAATATAGAACTCGTGAGTTGCTGTGATAAAGAGCTGCATCAGAGACAGTGAGCTGAATAACCTTTAGACTTTAGCAATAGTGCGAAAACAAGCTCTTCGGCCCACCAAGTCCGCGCCGACCAGCGATCACCCCGTACGCTAACACTATCCTATACACTAGGGACAATTTATAATTTTACCAAAGACAATTCATCTACAAACCTGTATGTCTTTGGAGTGTGGGAGGAAACCAGAGAAAACCCATGCAGTCACTGGGGGAACGTACAATCTTTGTACAGATGGCACTCATAGTCAGGATCAAACCCGGGTCTCTGGCGCAGTAAGGTAGCAGCTCTACCACTACATGACTGTGCCACCCTGTGTATGACTTGACTATTTCATGATTCCATGACGTGTGGGGGAAAACCCCCCAATGTTTCTTCCTGTGCAATTACTTTTGCAAGAAGAATAACAAGGTTGAACCCTCTAAAATATGTAGAATTCAATTCTGAGGAAGGGTGGTGAAGGAAGCTGCAGTCCTGAGGAATGTCTGTAACAATTATAAAGGCAGATGCAGACCATCAGCGCAACGAGTTGGATAAACTTACAGAAAACCTTACTTACTGCACTTTTCCAGATGACTAAATGATCTGAGTTGAGTGCTGTCATGTGTAAATTGAAATTGCAGCATTATTTGCATTCACATGCATCCACATCTTAATAATATTGTTTATTTTGATAAGAAGACTACCAAAGTGTTTCTTGGCTCCCAATTATTACACTCCGAAGGGATGTCTGGCTTGTCTGCACAGGATAGACTTTCAATAATGTTTTCCTGCTTCCTTTGTTATAGTATTTTCCTGTTTAGCTGAGTGCAAGCCTGTTGTTATCTTTGCGCTTTACCAGTGCCCTGCAATTGTCGCCAACAAGAAAGGCATAATGTATCAGAAAAAAAGTCCAGTGGAAGCTTAGTAAAATACTAAATTAGCCACAACTTCACTATTGGCAGTTCTGCTATAATGAACGTTTCCATAAGACAAATTAGATATAACTATGAATTAGGGATATGTATTTGCATTACACGGGCTAAATCGGTTATACTGCGATTTTGATTGGGAACGGGAGAATCACTGTTGTTTTGTGGGTTGACAAGCAGAACAAGTAGATATCTTGGGAAAAAAACGTTGAGGGCCTCCATGCAGTAATCAGACACTGTTATCTCTTAATAACACAAAGGTAACTTTAATTGGGAAGGGCCATTAAAACTGATAAGTAATTGCTTCTACTGACACTTAGAGCTGTATAGCAGGGAAACAGGGTCGAAGGGCATGTTATCCATGCCGTCCAAGTTAACATATGTGGCTAGTCCAATTTGCCTGCATCTGTGCAATAATACTCTTAAAACAATTGCCTGTCGTATTTTTTGGCTTGCAATATTAAATATGTCTTGCTATTAAAACATCATTTGTTTTGGAAAATCCCACAGGAAAAATAACTTATTGCAAATCTGAAACTTTCTCGCCCTTATTCCCGATTTCCCCCACTGGTGCAGTCGTCATTACAACACCATTTTCTAAATTGCAAGGTTTCTTAAGTGCCCGACTGTTACTTCAGAGCAGAACTACTTGTATTGTGTCGAGTTCTGGTCAACATATTTAGCAAACATGTGAAAAGAAAGGATGCAGAATATATTTATGAAAACATGTCCAAGGTTGTCAAACATTAGTTATATGAAGAGGCTGAATCTAGGATTGATATCCATGGAGCACAAAAGACTATGAGGCCAATTAACTAATTTGTTAGAGGAATGGGCCCAGGTTAGATGCAGATGATGTCCTCAAATATAGAAGGAAAACCAAATCAGTGCAGTCGACAGACAATATATGGATGGAAAAGCAAGGGTAGCACTGCAATATTGATTAAGGCATCTACTACAATAGTAGAAGAGAATATCCTAGAAGGATATTTAAACAAGGTCACATGGGCAAAGCTTGGGAATAAAAAGGTAGTATTTACTTTTTTGGGGGTTACTACAGGCTCCTGACAGTGAACAGGGAATAGAGGAGAAGATATGTAGACGTATAGCAGAGAGGTCTATGCATAATAGTGCTATGGAGTTGAAGGGGATTTCAACCAGTAATTTTAGCTAGAATCTCTTTTGTGTGTAAGATGGGCTAGGGGGAAGTCAGACAAGGCTATTGTGATGCGAGACTCCATACTTAGGGGGATAGACAGGAGATTCTGTGGCTGTAAATTAGACGTCAGGATGGCATTGATGCCAGGGTCCAGGATGCATTGGTACGACAGCAGAACATTCTCAAGAGGGAGGATGAATAGCCAGAGGTCATTGTGCACTTCATCCCGAACTACATAAGTAGGAAAAGTAAAATTAATATTGAATGTTAGGGAATTGTCAAAAATTGCAGCAGTAACTTGCTCAGTTGGGCAGGTGGGCTGAAGAGTGGCTGATAGAATTTAATATAGAAAAGTTAGAGGTGTTGAATTTTGGGAAGTCTAACCAGGGTAAGGACCGACACAGTGAACAGTGGGGCTATGGGAAACATTGTAGTGCAGAGGGATCTAGGATTGCAGGTACATAGTTCCTTGAAAGAGGCATCTCAGGTAGATAGGGTGGTCAAGAAGGCCCTATGCACATTAGCCTTCATCAGTTAGGATGTTGGGATGTAAAGTTACAGTTGTACAAGATGTTGGTGAGGCCATATTTTGAGTATTGTATTCAGTTTTGGTACCCTGCCGAAGGAAGGATGATGTTAAGCTTGAAATAGTGCCAAGAAGGTTTATATGGATGCTACCAGGGCTTGAGATCTTGATTTATAGAGAAAGGTTGGGCAGACTAGGACTTTATTCCTTCTAGTGCAGGAGGATGAGGGGTGATCTTATAGAGGTGTATAAGACAACGAGAGGATAGATAGGATAAATGCACAGTCTTTTATCAAGAGTAAGTGAATCAAGAACCAGAGGACATTGGTTTAAGGTGAGGTGGGAAAGATTTAATAAGAACCTGAGGGGCAATGTTGTTACACAAAGGGTAGTAGGTATATTAAATGACCTAACCAGAGGAGGTACTATCATAACATTTCAAAAACATTTGCACAGGGACATGGATAGAATAGGTTTAGAAGGTATGGGCCAAACACAGGCAGTTGGGACGTGCAGATGAATCATACGGCCTGTTTTCATGCTATATGACTTTAGGTAGGCTGCATTTGGGGCATTGTTCCGAACGTTCCGAACGTCCAATACAGGAAGAATGTGGAAGTTTTAACAGGGTGCAGAGAAGGTTTACCAGAATAATGCCTGGTTTAGGGGATATTAGTTACAGGGAGTGGTTGGACAGACTTGGATTGATTTCTATGCAATGCCAGAGCTTGGGGGAGACCTGAAAGAAGTATATAAAATAATATAGAGGTTAAGATTATCGATATGATAGACAGTCAGAACCTTTCTCCCAGGGTGGAAATATCAAAGACCAGAGGGTGTAGGTTTAAGGTGAGAGGGAAAAGTTCAAAGGAGATGTGTGGGACAGGTTTCTGCACAGAGGGTGGAGTGCGGCTGGCATGTGCTGCTAAGGGTAGTGAAGGAGGCAGATACGATAGTAGTATTTAAGAGACTTTTGGATAGTATGGTGCCCTGCAAGGATGTGTTCTCAGCCCCCTTCTTTAGTCCTTATGCAACCTTGCCTTCAGCACGACAAAGGAGATTGTAACCGACTTCAAGGAGCGAAGCAACACACATACCCCAGTATACATTCATGGTGCCGAAGTAGTGATGGTTTAACGCTTCAAGTTCTTAGGAATAAATATCACCAGTAATTTATCCTGGATCTGCCATATCGAAGTAATGGCCAAGAAAGCACACCAACGCTTCTTCCTTACGAGGGTTAGGTACTTTAGCACGCCCACAACAATTCTCACTAACCTCTACAGATGCACTGTCGAATGCATTTTATTGGGATGCATCACATGGGTTGGGACCATCTCCAAAAAAGACCACAAGAAATTGCAGAAAATTGTGGACGTGCCCAGATGATCACGCAAACCAAGGACGAGTCTCATCCCGGTCACTCCTTCTTCTCCCCTCTGAAAATAGTCATCTATGATATCTGAAGAAGGGTCTCACCGTAGCCTCGCCTGCCTTCGGAAAAGAAATGCCCAAGAATATGACTGGTTTGAGGCATTCTTAGATGAAATGTCATCCATCGTTGAAGATAGATACACTGCACACCTTGCACATGATGTAAAATTGATCCTCAACATACAAAAAGGCATAAAGCTTGTGAACGCAACCACACAGAGACCAGCAAGGCATTGTGCAAACAGGTACTGGAATGAATTGTGAAGAAGTCCAAGCTGCAAGCAATCGTGGAAATCTTTGTACAATGGTATAAATCGAACAATGACTCCAACCATACCCAAGTTTGCTCCTTTGAAATCTGCGGATGGCAACATTGTCACTGACAAAAGAAGGCAGGTGGATCGCTGTTTTGAACACTCTGCTCAGCTATATTTATACGAAGTTGACATCGCCACCACAGCTCTTGATGCTCTCCCTCAGGTGCCAGTGATGAATGAACTCGATGATGAACCACTCTTGTATGAATTGGATTAAGCCATCAATTGCCTGGCAGCTAGGAAGGCTCTTGACAGGATGGCATATCTGCTGGAGTTAAGTATGGAGTCCGTCAACTCTTGCTGCAACTGCACAACCTTCTCCTGCTTTGCTGGAGAGAGGGTAGTGTCCCTCAAGACATGTGTAACCACAACATCGTCACACTGTATAAGAACAAGGGAGACTGCGGTGATTACAACAACTGCAGAGGCATCTCACTGCCGCCGAGAACGAGGACAGACCCGATGGACGACGAATACAAAGACCCAGCGACCAGCGAGAACAAAGACCCAACTGCAACGAGCGGCGGCAGGACTGGTTCGCCACTGCTAAGCAAGGGGCCCGCGGACCGCTGTCTGCAGGGGATGTTCGGAAGCCCTAAAGACCAGAGAGTCGAGGAGGAAGCTGCAAGGAGTGGGCCGGTAGCAGAGGGTCGGGGATTGCATCCAACGCCAAGGTTGGCTGCAGGAGGTGCACCTGCGGGACATGGAGGCGTTCAACAGAGGAGAGGGACGTCGGATCATGGGTCTGCAGCAACCTGGGACTTATCTGGGCTTATCTGGATCAGGGTGCTCCGTGCTTCCAACATGTGGATCGGACTTTTTTTTCTTTGTAAACTGCGCCAAAATATAGCAACTGTGCATTTGCGGTTGTGCAAAATAATTTCAATGTGCTGTGCATACGTGACAATAAAGAACCATTGAATCATTGAATTTAACCATCTAACTTCTGAGTGTCACAGGAAATCCCTGTGCCAATGATCCTGCAAAGACTTCACAGATTTGCTGACAAGAGGCCAAGAGGAAGTTCAAAACTTCGCTACAGGGATATGATTTAAAGAGATATGAAAAATGTGACAATGTCACTGACTACTCCCGGAATTAATAGGTTAAACTATGATGAGCGTTTGTCGGAACTGGGCCTGTAATCGTTGGAGTTTAGAAGAATGAGGGGGAACCTCAGAAATATACAGAATAGTGAAAGGGTTGGATAGAGTGGATGTGGAGAGGATGTTTCCACTTGTGGGAGAGTCTAGGACGAGAGATGATAGCCTCAGTACCAAACGTTGTGAACAAACGGTTGCTTTATTCGGACATTACATGGTTGGTATAAATGCAAGTTTGGTTCTGTAACATAAAAGACGTTGTTGTTGCTGTAGAGCGAGGTTCTTCACTCGAGCTCTGCTCCCTGACGACTGGTGATCTTGAGGTAAGATTGCTGATATAGCAGGACACTTCCCTTAACTCATGATGTCACGTGCCTCTCAAAGCCTGTCACGTGACTGCCCCCATTCTGCTGACGAGGGTTCGACAGTAAGTGGTCTGACCACCAGGTGGCATCACAGGACGATCCTCCCCGGCCAATGATGTGATAGACATGGGGGTCTGGACCAATCGCTGACTTTTGTTGATGACTGACAAGGCAAATTGTTGTACCTTTTGGATTTTTAAATAGTTAAATTGTACCTTGTATGTCTCTGGGGACGGGATTGGTCGGACACCTTGTTGAAGAAACCTCAGTTGGATAAGTAACCTGGTAAAGGAAATTCATACTCCTTTAAAATGTTTGCGTTTTCTGACCAAGCCCTGGGAATGCCAGTCCCCACATATCCCAAGGATCTTTCACTCAAGGGTTTTCTCGAACAATAATTGATTGCATTTGAATTTTAGCAAACAACCAGTTACAAAAACTTTAATTTGCCAAAGTAGTTCAGGTGCATTGTGTTACAGTGCAAACTAAGTCTCCTTGTAACTAGAGTAAAATTCAGCTATGCAAAATAAATTCACCAATTCCTTTACTGAAATAAAACCACATTGAAGATCTCATTTTGGCCCAGGAAATGTTGTCAGGCAAATAAATGTTTATATTTCTGCCTGGCGTTCTGCCCAATAGTGATTGTTCGATATTGAGAAGTTACTATGAAAGCACCTACCTGAAATCAATGGAGATGTGGTCAATGCAGACAAGTGGTATCAAGAGAAAAAATCAACAATGTTCACACTGAATTGTGGATTAGACACAAGGAGCTAGGTGGCATGTGATTGATTCTATTTCTCATATTTGCTTGTTATATTTTCAGGAGTTGGATTCTCGGCAGCATGACTTGGATGTATTGAACACGAGAAAGGAATCTCTGGAGGCTGTAAGTCTTCTGACTAATTACTTGTGAAGAATTACATTTTCTATTTAATTTAATTATGTGATTAAAACAAAAACGACTACATTCAAAATGTTTCTTTGAATAGAGTAATTCTAATTTACACAGTGATTGAATATTTGGTTTGCTGTTTCTCCAAGGATAACTTTGACTTTAACCTTGATGAAAGGAGTAGTTTTGAATTCACTATTTCTCAAATAACTCTGCATATGTTGAATCAATAATTAATATCTAGATATGTTGAGTCAGTAACTATGGATTCTCATAGAGTCATAGAGTGATACAGGGTAGAAACAGGCCCTTCGGTCCAACTTGCCCACACCAACCAACATGTCCCAGCTACACTAGTCCCACCTGCCTGCGTTCTCATCCACCACCAGCCAACTTTCCATTAAATTGCATTTCTAAGTTAGATTCCTACAGGGCAGAGGCATAAATTATAGGAGAGTTTTATGGCAGAGAGTTTCATTGCCACAAAATAATTTATACAAACAACAAATTTGCTGCATTGAAATAGCTCTCTTCATTTTGAGCGGAAATTTGTTCATTCAGCATTACATTTGGCTCTTTTAATGATGTTGTGTACTTGGAACCTGAAAAAAAAGCTATAGTAAATAAAATAAGAGTGGGTGTAGGCCATCCGGCCCATCAAGCCTGCTCCACTATTCCATATGATTATGGGTGATCATCCAAATTCACTGTCCTGTTCAAACTTTCTCCACAATTCCCTTGATCCCTCTAGCCTTAAGAAATGCTACTAACTCCTTGAATATTTTTAATGATTTGGCATTCACCAGTTTCAACAGATGAACCACTCTCTGGAAGATCAGTTTTAAACTCATCTCAGTTTTAAACAGCTTACCCTTTATCCTTGGTCCTGGAGTTCCCCAACATCAGGACCATCTTTCCTGCATCTCATTTAGTTTAGTTTTTTTAAATATAGTTTTGTAGTGGGTGGGTCTCAAAAGGAAGCACGAAGTCCAGTGTTTTGAGAGGCACCTTTTATTATGTTCCTCCCGGTTGTAGGGAAGACCAAACAAGAGAAAGATGGCACCCAAACCCCTGCCTTTAAACCCTCTGGCTAAGGGCCGCCTCCGGACTGAACCACTCCCGTGCCGAGGGGTTCGACAGTATGATGGCACGACCCTTGGGAGCCGCCACAGGACCTCCCCCCCAGAACCAGAGCACGAAACGCACCGGCGGGCGCATGACCCGGCCGGCCCGCGAGCGGAAGTCAGCCGATCGTGGGGCTTGCGGAGGCATAGGTGGAGGGACAGGTCGAGGGACCGGCGGGAGGACAGGTGGAGTGACAGGCGGAGGGAGCCGTGAAGGGGGGGCGCCCTCGAGGCCGAGGTTGGGCAACCAGCACCGGCTGGTCAATGTCCAGGTGTGCCGGCTTCAAACGGTCAATCGACACTGCCTCCGGCCGGCCCCCCATGTCCAGGACAAAAGTCGACTGCCCGTGTTCTAGCACCCGTAACGGGCCCTCGTACGGCCTCTGGAGTGGCGTCCGGTGGGCATCACGGCGCAGGAAGACGTATGGGCAGTCCCTGAGGGCTGATGGCACTTGTGGGCGAAATGTCCCATGGCGGGACGGGTGCGAGCCTGCCAACAGCAGCACGACAGCACGAACTCCCCGGGCACCGTGAGTGGCGACCCGTACACAAGCTCCGCCGATGATGAGGCTAAGTCCACTTTGGGAGCAGTCCGGATGCCCAGCATGACCCACGGCAACTCGTCCATCCAGTCCGGGCCGGAGAGTCGTGCCTTCAGTGCTGCCTTTAGCTGCCGGTGGAATCTCTCCACCAGACCGTTAGCTTGCAGGTGGTAAGCCGTGGTGTGGTGTAGCCGCACCCCCAGCAAGCGAGCCATGGCTGACCACAGCTCGGAGGTGAACTGTGGCCCCCGGTCTGAGGAGGAAATTAGGACAAGTGACAAGTATTGGTGAGCGAGCTTTTTGGGAACAGCAACCACACTTCTATTGGCTTTAAAATAGTTATGGATAATGATAGGGCGGGCTCACTAATTAAGTTCTGAATTGGGGCAAGGCCAACTTTTCTGGTATTGGACTGCAAGATGCTAAAGTTGATTGGAGTAGGCAAAGGGACATTTGGAAAGTGGGATGATTTTAAAAGAGTGAGGGTGGGAGTTCAAAGCATGCATGTTCACGTAAAAGTGCAAGGCATGTGGGAGAAAGGGAGCCCGAATGATGAGAGAAAGTGAGGCTCATTGAAACAATAACATTCGAACAGGCCTAAACAAACAGCGCCAGAAACCTGTGCTCAATCCTTACCATGGTTGTTGTTGTACGGAGTTTGTACGTTCTCCATGTGACCATGTGGGTTTTCTTTGGGTGCTACAGTTCTTTCACAGTGAGGTCAAGAAAAGAAGGAGACGGGCCAGAGGTAGGCAGCTAGGATCTAGTGTATCTCTGGAGTAGTTCAAGGGACTTAAGAGCAAACATAAGAAGGAAAGCAGGTGTGAAAAAAAAGGGGCAGGAGATAGCTCAAAGCTAGATAAATAAGGATAATCTTAAGAGATTTTATTCATAACTTATTTTCGAAGACACAGGGTTGTGGTGGAAAATAAATATTCTTGTTGGTGATCTGTGACCAGTGGAGTTCCACAGGAATCTATGCTGGGACCTCTGCTGATACATAAACTGTAAATGACCTAGACATAAATGTTGATGGGCTGCTGAGCAAGTTATTTGACAACATCAAAATTGGAGGAGTTGCGGACAGTGAGGAATGCTGTCAGAAGTTAAAGCCGGATATAGATCAGCTCCTGAAAAGGGCGGAGACATGGAGGTGTTAGCAAGTGTGAGGTGTTACACATTGGGAGGTTGAATGTAAGGGGAAAGTATACAGTTAATGACAAAACCCTTAACAGTATTGATGCGCAGAGGGAACTTGGATTCCAAGTTCCCAGCTCACTGAAGGTGACAGCACAAGTAGTTTGTGTGGTAAAGAAGTATGGTACGCTTATCTTCATTGCTAGAGGAAGGAAGTTTAATGCAGATGTGCTGAGCATGTTTTATCCACAGAGTGGTGGGAGCCTGGAACACATTGCCTGGGGTGGTTGTGGAGGCAGATGGAATAGTGCTCAAGAGGCTTTTTGATACGCACATGGAAGTGCAGGGAACAGAGGGATGTGGAACCAGTGCAGGCAAATTAGATAAGTTTAACAGCATCATTTTCAGCACAAATATTGTGTGCTGAAGTGCCCATTCCTGTGCTGTTCATTCTATGTTTTAAGGCATAGAAAAATCATAGTAATACAGCAGATAACCAGGCCCTTTGGCCTTGGCCAATGCCGACCAAGATGTCCCATATAGACTCGTCACACCTGTGCATTTGGCCCGTATCCTTTGAAACCTTTTCGCTCCATGTTCCCGTCCAGGTGCCTTTTAAATGTTGTTATAATACCTACCTCAACTACTTTGTCTGGCAGCTCGCTCTATGTGTGAAAAGGTGGTCCCTCAGGTTCCTATTAAATTTTATTCCATTCCTTATACCTATGTTCTCTTGTTCTTGATTCTCCTACTCTGGATAAAAGACTAAGCATTCACCCTTTCTATTCCCCTCATTATTGTACTGTATACACATACAAGATCACCGTCAGCCTCCTGCGCCACAGGGAATAAAGTTCTCACATACCCATCTTCTCCCTATAGCTCAGGTGATCAACTCCTGGCAACATCCTTGTAAATCTTCTCTGAAATCTTTCCAGCTTGATGACATCCTTCCTATATTAAGGTATCCAAAATTGAACACTATTTTCATTAGCCATTCCTGAAACCACTTGCCCAACTGATCAAGATCCAACCATGTTAATGAGATTCGATGAAAGGGGTAGTAAATTAATCCCAGGCCCATCTCAGCTCAAAGTGGAAAAGGAATACCGAGAATCTCATGTCCAAATGGGAGTACATAAAAGCTCAGCTTAAACAGTGCAGCATTTTGTGTCTATCTTCGGTGTAAACCAGCATCTGCAGTTCCTTCCTACACAGTTAAATTGCTGTTCCAGTCCATAATGAAAAGTATAAAGTGTAAAGTCAAAAGTGTCATATCATAAGATGAAATTCATATTCTGTTCAATTGCACAGGAGATATCTCACTCCCAGGTGAAGCAAGAAGCGGTGGCACTTTATGAAAAACTCCATGAGCTTGAAAGTCATCGCAGTCAGATGATTGCCGAGAATAAAAGTGTGGAATCGCCACAGGAAGAGAGGGAACGTCTACTAAAGCAGGTGATGAAATTGACTCTTAACTGGTTAAGCTAGCCAATCATCTCCCCTTTTATTTTGTGAACTAGAACAGAGAGTTAATTAGCACACAATTGTTTGTGTGCTAAAATCAATCATTCCATGTGCCAGTATTTAATGCCATTGCAATGATTTCTAACACCTCTGAGGATGTGATTTTAAATAAGTGTTTCATTAAGTAGTGCAGCACAGAAATGGGGCCTTTGGCCTACCACATCTATTTTGATCTTTGTACCTCTTTTACATCAAATTAAATCAAATAAATAAAACCATCTGCTGTGCGGCAGTTTCCATTTTGAGGCGCAGCCATTCATGAAACTTGGTTTTCCTTGCTTTAACAGGTTAAAGAAGATAACCAAGAAATAGCAAGCATGGAAAGACAGTAAGAAATTTTATTTGCTATCTCCATTTATTTTTCTATTATGTTTTTTGCAGTGTAATTAATTTCAATATTTATTTTTTGTGTGGTAACATAGGGTCAGTTGAGACTTTAAAATTCATCTGTAGAAATAATTAAGCCTATTTCCCCATCCCACAGACACACCCAGGTGTGGGGATACAAACTCCTTGATGCGCAACCGTCCTCCATATATAGCAACAGGTTCTTTGTTTGCTTGGATAGCTGCGGCTGCCATCACTGATCACCATGCAGCAGGCTGTGGAGGCCAAGTCAAATGGATATTTTAAAAGTAGAGATAGATAGTTTCTTGATTAGTACGAGTGTCAGGAGTTATGGGGAGAGGAAGGTCGGGGAATGGGGTTGAGGGGGAGAGTTAGATCAGCCATGATTGAATGACGGGGTAGACTTGATGGGCCGAATGGCCTAATTTATGAATTTATGCGTGATTTTAAAAGTCCTGCCTTTCCTGGGTTTCTAAGCTAGAAACTGTTCAGAATTATAAAATATCCATACCGAGGAGTTAAAATTGGGATGAGGTAGAGGTATGACTAATATTTCTCCAGTCCCTATCAATATTGTCCTCGGTATTTTTTAATGTTTTTCTGATAGGATTATATTTATGAGAAAAATGTACATGTATTACAAAGAAGAGGAAATTAATTTCAGTTGGTTCAATGTTGCCATGTTTTAGTATTTTATCTGTTTCAGACCGACTGGGATAGATCACATCAGGACCTGGGGATATATTCACAATAATGCTCTTCAAGAGTTTAGATATAATTTCCTATTGATTTCAAATTTATCTTGCACATTAGTATTCTCTACTCTAATCTCACTGTCCACCACATCATTCTCCTTGTTGAATACAGGTACAAAGCAATCATTTAATATCTTGCCTTTATCTTCAAACACAAATTCCCTCCTTTATTCTTGAGTGGCCCTCTCTTGTCTCCGGTTATCCTCTTGTTTTTAATATAAAGGACCTTGGGATTTTCTTTATTCCAACTTGCCAAAGCCACTTCATGACTCCTTTGTGCTGTCATAATCGCCCGCTTGCATCCTTTCCTACATGCTTTATATTCCTGAAAGGCCCTGTCTCATTTATGTTTCTTAAACCTTACGTACAGTTCACTTTCCTTTTTGACCAAATTTATAACCTCTTCGTTTTTCCAAGATTGTCATCCTTATTGTCATCCTTATTCTTCCTCCTTACTGGAACACGCCAGTCCCGAACTTTGATCACCTGGCCTTTAGAGGAATCCCACATGCTAGATGCCAACATGTGGTCTGGTGCCGACCATGGTGCCAATCAATGCAAATTGACACGTCTGCCTGCACATGGTCCAAACCTTTCATTCCCTGCCTGTTCATGTGCCTATCTAAATGCCTCTTAAACATTGTTATTGTATCTGGTTCCACCACGTCTCCCAGCAGCACATTCCAGGAAGCTATCATTTTCTGTATAACAAAAAGACTTGTTTACTCAATCTCCTTTAAACATTCCCACTCTGAGCTCAAAGCTACACCCACAGTACTGCTGCCCTGGAAAATAAACTGATTATCCTACATATTTATAGTTTAGTTTAGTTTACAGATACTGCATGGAAGTAGGCCTTTCTGCCACCAAGTCCATGCTAACCATTGATCAGTCGTTCACAGTAGTTCCATGTTATCCCATCTGCTCATTCACTCCCTGCACATCTTTGGGATGTGGGAAGAAGCCCATGTCGTTACAGGGAGAATGTGAAAACTCCACACAGGCAACTCGGGTAAATAGGATGGTCAAAAAGGCTTTTGACATTGGACTTCACAGTCACAGTGTTAAGTATAGGTTGGGAAGTCATGTTGCAGTTGTACAAGAAGTCGGCGAGGCCATAGTTGGAGTAATAGACAATAGACAATAGGTGCAGGAGTAGGCCATTCGGCCCTTCGATCCAGCACCGCCATTCAATGTGATCATGGCTGATTATCCACAATCAGTACCCGCTTCCTGCCTTCTCCCCATATTCCCTGACTCCGCTATCTTAAAGAGCCCTATCTAGCTCTCTCTTGAAAGTATCCCGAGAACCGGCCTCCACCGCCCTCTGAGGCAGAGAATCCCACTCTCACAACTCTCTGTGTGAAAAAGTGTTTCCTCATCTCTGTTCTAAATGGCTTACTCCTTATTCTTAAACTGTGGCCCCTGGTTCTGGACTCCCACAACATCGGGAACATGTTTCCTGCCTCTAGCGTGTCCAAATCCTTAATGTTTCTTATATGTTTATATAAATATAAACATATATTTCAATAAGTTTCAATAAGATCCCTTCTCTTCCTTCTAAGTATACAAGCCCAGCCGACCCTTTATTTCATCATATGGCAGTCCCGCCATCCCGGGAATTAACCTCGTGAACCTGCGCTGCACTCCCTGAATAGCAAGAATGTCCTTCCGCAAATTAGGAGACCAAAACGGCACACAATACTCGAGGTGTGGTCTCACCAGGCCCTGTTCAATTGCTGAAGGACCTCTTTATTCCTAAACTCAACTACACTCTTTATGAAGGCCAACATGCCATTAGCTTTCTTCAATGCCTGTTGTACGTGTATGCTTACTTTCAGTGACTGATGTACATTCACACCCAGGTATATAATATACATTATACTGCATCTGCCATGCATTTGCCCACTCACCCAACCTGTCCAAGTCACTCTGCATCCTCATAGCATCCTCCTCGCAGCTCACACTGCCACCCAGCTGTGTGTCATCTGCAAATTTGCTAATGTTACTTTTAATTCCTTCATGCTTGAAGTCTGGGGATCTGGGCAAGGCACTGAACGAGTACTTTTTTATCTTTTAACCAAGGAGAAGGACATGGAGGAGAATGAGATCGGTGTGGAGGATACTAAGATGCAAAGGCAGTTTCAGGTTAAGAAGGAGGAGATATTGAGGCTCTTGATAAATCCCCAGAACCTGATGAGATTTATCCCAGGTTATTGGGAGAGGCTAGAGAGGGGATTGTGGGAACCTTGCTGAAGATCATTTGAGCGACGTACGTAGTGGCGCAGCGGTAGAGTTGCTACTTACAGCACCAGAGACCCTGGTTCAATCCAGGCTATGGGTGCTGTCTGCACGGAGTTTATATTTTCTCCCTGTGACCACGTGAGTTTTCTCCAGGTGCTCTGGTTTCCCCTCACACTCCAAAGACTTACAGGTGAATTGGCTTCTGTAAATTGCCACTAGAGTGTAGGATGCAAAACTGGCATAACATAGAACTAAAGTACAGGTGATTGTTGAACGGTGCGGATTCAGTGGGCCAAAGGCCGTGTTTCCTTGCTGTATCTGAAATAATCAAACAAAACTAAGCGAAACATTGTGCTTCTCTAGCCATAGAGAAGCACAATGGGACGACAGATGGCACAATGGGCTAAGTGTTCGGCTGGCAACCGGAAGGTAGCTGGTTCGAATCCCGCTTGGAGTGCATACTGTCGTTGTGTCCTTGGGCAAGACACTTCACCCACCTTTGCCTGTGTGTGTCCTTGGGCAAGACACTTCACCCACCTTTGCCTGTGTATGTGGATGTAATTATGTGAAGCACTTTGGGGTCAATGCAAGTTGACTAAAAATGTGCTATATAAATAAAGAAATTGAATTTTAATTTTAATAGCAAGGGCTAGGAGGACTGGCGAGTAACTTATGTTCCTTTATTTAAGAAGGGAAGTAGAGACAATCTAGTGAATTATAGGCCGATGAGCCTCACATCAGTGGTAGGGAAACTATTGCGGAGAATACTTCAGGATAGAATTTATTCCCATTTGGAAGAGAATGGATTAATTCGTCGGCATGGTTTCGTACACAGCAGGTTGTGCTTTACTTACTTGATCGGGTTAACTGAGGAGGCGCTGAAGGTGATCGATGGGAGCAGGGTGATGGATTTTAGGAAGGCATTTGATAAAGTAAGGAAGTAAGAAGGCCGATTCAGAAGTTTAAGGTGCATGGGATTAATAGGGACTTGGTCGTAAAGATTCGGAACTGGCTTACTGATAGAAAACAGAGGGTTGTGGTGGAAGGACAATATTCAGGCTGGGCATCTGTGACCATTGGAGCTCCACATGGATCTGTTCTGGGACCTCTGCTGTTTGTGATATGTATAAAGGACTTGGATGTAAAAGTGGACAGGTTGGTTAGTAAATTTGCCGATGATACCAAGATTGCTGGGGTCACGTATTGCGAAGAAGGCTGTCAAAATATACAGAAATGGGTGAA
The DNA here is from genome assembly GCF_010909765.2 of Amblyraja radiata. Classification (NCBI taxonomy): domain Eukaryota; kingdom Metazoa; phylum Chordata; class Chondrichthyes; order Rajiformes; family Rajidae; genus Amblyraja; species Amblyraja radiata. Next base: position 102,419,243 of record NC_045958.1, on the reverse strand, counting down.
GAAATAGTAGATGAAGTTTAATCCAGGCAAATATGAAGTGTTATGCTTTGGCAGGTCAAATTTAAGGGGAAAATGTACACGTTATAGTATGACCCTTAAGGGCATTGATGTACAAATGGATCTTGCGGTCCAAGGCCATAACTCCCTGAAAATGGAAACACAAGTAGATATAGTGGTAAAGAAGGCATATGGTCTGCTTGCTTTCCTAGGTCGGAGCTTTGAGTGTAGAAGTTGGGAGGTCATGTTGCAATCGTATAAGGCGTTGGTGAGGCCGCATTTAGAGTATTGTGTTCATTTCTGGGCACTATGTTATAGGAAATATGTCAAGCTGTAAAGGTTTACAAGGATGATTTACAGGGATGTTGCCTGGGCTAGAGTGTCTGAGCTATAGGGAGAGGTTAGGTAGGCTGGGACTCTATCCGTGGAGCGCAGGAGGATGAGAGATGATCTTATAGAGGTTTACAAAATCATGAGAGGAATAGATCGGGTAGATGCACAGCAGGTGAATCGAGGACCAGAGGACATGGGTTCAAGGTGAAGAGGAAAAGATTTAATAAGAATCTGAGGGGTAACATTTACACACAAAGGGTGGTGGGTGAGTGGAACAAGCTGCCGGAGGAGGTAGTTGAGGCAGGGACTAACCCAACATTTAAGAAACAAATACATTTAAGAAACAAAAACAGATGCATGGATAGAACAGGTTTGGAGGAATATGGGCCAAATGCAGGCAGTTGGGACCAGTGTAGCTGGGACATGTTGGCCGGTGTGGGTATGTTGGGTTGAAGAGCATGTTTCCACACTGTATCACTCTATGGCTCTAGAAGTGTTAGCAAGTCATGATGCAGCTTTATAGGATTTTAGTTAGGTCGCATTTGGAGTATTGTGTGCAATTCCGGTTGCCCCATTACAGGAATTATGTGGAGATTTGGGAAAGGTGCAGAAGAGAGGTTCATCAGAATAATGCCTGGATCAGAGGAGAGATTGAACAGATGTGGATTGTTTTCTCTGGAACGTTGGAAGTTGTACTGTTCTATGTGTTAGAAAATCAGCAGCAGTGTCCATGTTTGGAATTACATACCTTTTGAACTTAATATATAAATGATGACTTTGAACATTTAATTCTAGGCTCACAGAGATGCGGGAGAAAGTAAACCAAGTAACTGAGGAAATTCGACAACTTGATATGGACTTGGAGGAACATCAAGGTGGGTTGCCTAAAACCAAATTTGGGTAATTACACAACTGATGCTACCCTTTGGACAATGTTATCAAAGGAATCTATTTAGCAATCACCGTGTGGTCTTAGTTCATACGGTCTTTGGACCACATCATGCAAAACCTATTCCAATTGTTAATAGATAACCATAATGTTCAACGTGAAACATTGAATGGTACAGAACAAAACAGGCTCTTCAATGCCTGTGCCGAACATGATGTCAAGACAATCTCTTATCTACATCCATATAATTCAAGGTAGACAAAAATGCTGGAGGAACTCAGCGGGTGAGGCAGCAACTATGGAGAGAAGGAATGGGTGATGTTTCGGGTCGAGACCCTTACTTATCCAAACGTCTCTTGTCTACCACTATCTTATCTGTCTCAATCACTTACCCTGCACATTTTCCCTCAACTTTGTACCTCTTGCCTTAAAACCATGACCTCTAGTATTTGATTTTTCCTTCATTGGAAAAAAGGTTCTGACTGTCTACCCTATTCATGCCTCTCATAATTGTATATATTTCTATCAGGCCCCCCTTCAACTTCTGGCATTCCAGAGAAAACAATCCCAAGTCCATCCAATCTCTCCATGATACCCCCTATTGCAGGCATTATACAGATAAATCTCTGCACCGTTCCCAAAGTCATCCCTCCTGTAATGGGGTGACCAGAACTGCAGACAATACTTCAAAAGCAGCCTAACCAAAGTGCTATAAAGCTATATTATGACTTTCTGATTCTTATACTCAATGCCCCAACCTATGAAAGCAACCATGCCATTTGCCGCCTTTACCACTCTATTTACATGCGTGGCCACTTTCAGGGAGATATGGCCATACCACGAGATCCTTCACTGCATCAATCCTGTTAAGGGTCATGCCATTAATTGTATAATTCCCCCTTCCATTTGACCTCCCAAAGTGCAACATCTAACACGTGCCCAGATTAACCTCCATCTGCCATTTCTCTGCCCACTTCTGTAGCCGATCTGTATCTAGTTGTATAACTTGACAGCCTTTTTCACAGTCCACAACACTAGCAGTCTTTGTATCACAGAGTCACTGAAACAGGCTCTCAGCCTTGTTTGCCCATGTCGACCAAGGTGCCCCATCTACACTAATCCCACCTGCCCGTATTTGGCCCATATCCAAACCTTTTACACCCATGTGCCTATCCAAATGTATTTTAAATGGTGTTATAGTTGTTTCAACCACCTCCTCAAGCAGTTCATTCCATATAACCCACCATCTTCTGTGTGAAAAAGTTGCCACGCTGATTCCTATTAAATCTTTCCTTAGATACCTTAAACCTATGTTCTCTACTTTTTGATTCCCTCCAAGAAATTCCAGAGTATACAAGCCCAGCCGCTCCATTCTCTCAGCATATGACAGTCCTGCCATCCCGGGAATTAACCTTGTGAACCTATGCTGCACTCCCTCAATAGCAATAATGTCCTTCCTTAAATTAGGGGACCAAAACTGCACACAATACTCCAGATGTGGTCTCACTAGGGCCCCATACAACTGCAGAAGGACCTCTTTGGAGAATACTCAACTCCTCTTGTTATGAAGGCCAACATGCCATTCGCTTTCTTCACTGCCTGCTGTACCTGCATGCTTACTTTCATTGACTGATGAACAAGGACCCCAGATCCTGTTGTACTTCCATTTAGATAATAATCTGCCTTCCTGTTTTATACCTTTTCATTAAGTGACTCTTTCAGCTAACTCGAGTTATGTTGGAAAAACGATTATCCAATTATGTACTTCTGATTACATTGGAATACATGAGACTGGAAATTTCTTTTGAGAATTTACTGAAGATGACAGTGAAATTAAAGACAATGCTATAATTAAAAGGGAGGAATTATCAGGTCCTGGTGGGACAAATCCTCAGTGTTGATGAGATCTGTTCCAGGTTGCAGTCAAGCGCATTTAATTGTCTCAGGTCCTAGCAACAGAACAATGAAATTCTTACTTGCTGCAGCTTACCAGCTTATTAACACAATGACACACAAATATACCTGCAATAATTAATAATATAATCAGTTAAATATTCAGTAAAACTGGGTAATCATAAAAGTGTAAAACCCAAGTCTGTATTGCAGCCAAAAGGAATTCCAGAGAATCATAATTGATGGTGGTTCGTGTTGTGTAGTGTTCAAGAACCTGATGGTTGCTGGGAAGAAACTGTTCTTGACCCTGGTGGTCACAGTTTTCAGGCTCCTGTATCTTCTTCCTGTTGATAGACCTCGGATCTTAGTAATGAGAGATGTCCACAGTTGGTTCACAGTTTTATGGATGCGGCCACAAACTCTGATGGAGTTGGCCGCTTTACAAGGGTTCACTCTCGTGAAGGAAGGCCTCAGTGACTGGGATACCAGTATCATTGGGAGCTCTGGTGGTCTGAGAAGGTACATTGCTGTTCTCCCTTTCAAGACGAGAATGGAAAGCATTGAGCTCTTTCAGGAGTGATTGCATAGCTGTCACATAAACTACTACTTGGTTTCGCCTTGCAGGAAGTGATGACGTGCAAGCCCTACCACAGCTGCCGAATATCCATGTTATCCCTCAGTTTAGACCGAAAGTGCCTCCTCGCTTTTCTGATGGCCTTATTGAGGTTATACGTGGACTTCTACCATGATCCTGTATCACCAGACTCAAATTCCTAAGATCTGGACCTCAGTAGATTGCGGACCTGTTGGTTCATCAAGGCTTCAGGTTAGGGAACACTCAGGTGGTAGGATCGCACTGCTCCACAAGTTTTCTTAAGTTGATAACAATCAGGGTATATTTGTTTAGAACCTTTCCCAATTCCTGCCCAGTCGACCAACGTCACCAGCTCTGTGCATTCCTCACACACCGGAGCAGCGCTTTTCAGTTACTACCTCTACACAGGAAGGAGTACACAGAAGCAAGCCATTTGACCCAAATTACATATGCCGACCAAAATGCCCCATCTAAACAAGTCCAACTTCCTTGCGTTTAGCCCACTAATCTATGTACCTGTCCAAATGTTTCCTGAACATTGTTATAGTACCTGCCTGAAGTGAATGTAGTACTTCATGAAGTGAATTGAACTATTTACATTGTCTCTTTTTTAGGAGAGCGAAATCAGAAGTACAAAGAGCTAAAGAAAAGAGAAGAAACAATGGATGGTAAGTTTAGAATTATATACATCTGTTCCTGTGCCCTCCGTTTTATACCTTCCTGTTGATTGTTAAATTAAGGTATAATTTGCTTCACAATATTAAACCACCATGAAAGTTTAAGGTAATGAGATTTACAAAAGTATTGTGCGAGAACATATGGAAAGATAATCATCTACAAAGGCATCTTTGTGTTCTTAGACCAATTCATTCATGCCTTTTTGTATTAGTGTTGGTGATCTTGAGGCACATATGGGTGCATAAATCTTCAGGACCTGACCAAATGTATCCTGGAACAATGTGAGGAGCAGGGGAAGAAGTTCCTAAGGCCCTTGCAGAGGTTTTGTTAACATGCTTGAAATTGTAGACGACGGCATGGTGGCTAATGTTGGGTCTTTATCTAAGAAGGGCTGAAAGGACTAGTTTGATTGAGATTTTTGATCAAGATGATTGAAGTAGATGTCCTTATGGAACTCAGCAAGGTCCCACGTGGTAGGCTGGTCAGGAAGCTTAGGATATATGACTTCCAAGGACCCAAGCAATCTTTCCAGGTGCGGCAGAGGTTCACCTGCACCTCCTCCAACCTCATCTATTGCATCCGCTGCTCTAGGTGTCAACTGCTCTACATCGGCGAGACCAAGCGTAGGCTTGGTGATCGTTTCGCCCAGCACCTCCGCTCGGTTCGCAATAAGCAACCTGATCTCCTGGTGGTTCAGCACTTCAACTCTCCCTCCCATTCCAAATCCGACCTTTCTGTCCTGGGCCTCCTCCATGGCCAGAGTGAGGTCCTCCGTAAATTGGAGGAGCAGCACCTCATATTTCGCTTGGGTAACTTACACCCCAGCAGTATGAACATTGACTTCTCCAATTTTAGGTAATCTCTGCTTTCTCCTTCTTTCACCTCCCCTTCCCAGCTCTCCCACACCCCACTGTCTCCGCCTCTTCCTTTCTTCTTCCCGCTTCCCCCACCCCCACATCAGTCTGAAGGAGGGTTTCAACCCTATTTCCGTTGCCTATTTCCTTCGCTCCATAGATGCTGCCTCACCCGCTGAGTTTCTCCAGCATTTTTGTCTACCTGCCAATTATTTATCATTACATTGGTGGCATTAATCGTATAACAGACAGTGAAGAAGGTCGTAACTGGATCCAGATCAGGGATAATGGGTAAAAGAATGGCAGATGAAATTTAACTCCGATACAGGCAAAGTGATGCATTTTGGGAAGTTAAATTAGATGAGAAAAATATAATGAATGTCAGTGCATGAGTGAGTGTTTTTTCAAGCATGGAAACAGGCTCTTCGGTCCACTGAGTCCACGTTGACCATCAATCATCCGTTCACAATAGTTCACTTCCTGCACACTAGGGGCAATTTACAGAGGCCAATTAAATTACGAACCTGCACGTTTTTGCAATGTGGAAGGAAACCAGAGTACCCGGAGGAAGCCCACATGGTCACGGGGAGAACGTAGAAACTCTATAGAGACAGCACTAAAGGTCAGGATTGAAACCAAGTCTCTGGTTCTGTAAAGCTCTGCCAGGAGCGCCACTGTGCACAATGGATCAATGTACTTTTATTGTCACAGGTGCGAAGTGCAAATGCACAGTTAAATTATTTTCTTACAAACAGTTCATAGAGTGTTGCTGTACCTAAGCACATCCCCGGTTAGCAAATTCTGCAGCAATAGTCTACTCATCGTGCATGTAAG